>NW_015389802.1:34143-37449 GCF_001527695.2 Protobothrops mucrosquamatus | reverse complement strand
CTCCCTCCCTCTCCCTCTCCCTCTCTCTCTCTCTCACACACACACACACACACACACACACCATCTCTCCCAGGCAAACTAAAATGGATATTTCAAGGAAAATAAAGGAAGGCTTCGAACCAAGAATTAATCTGTTCTATCTGTAGATTTGAAGCTGGTTTGGATCATGATTTCCCTGGAGAATGACAGATCTGCAACTACTCTCAATAACTCTGACTTTCTCAAACTATCCATCTAGGTTTTTCTGGCTGCGAGCCATGTCAGTTAAACAGAAGGGGTTTCCCCCCCCCCTAATAACATTGTTTATATTTTCCCCAAGGATAGAATACAAACTACAGAATTGAAACCCCACCCCCCAAAGAGTTACAAACAAGACACGCACAAATAAAAAAGAAAAAATGTGTATCATAAATATAAAATTAACAGGAAACATACAACCTCCATCCCGGTTGATACCTGTATCTCAAACAAATCTAATAGGATCCCCTCCCTTTTTTGCAATACCAGTAGGACTTAGACTTATATACTGCTTCATAGTGCTTTATAGCCCTCTCTGTGTGGTTTACAGAGTCAGCCTCTGGCCCCCAACAATCTGGGTCCTCATTTTACCGACCTTGGAAGGAAGTCTGAGTCGACCTTGAGTCAGTGAGAATCGAACTGCTGGCAGTCGGCAGAATTAGCTTGCAATACTGCATTCTAACTACTGTGCCACCACAGGTCTACAAATAATTATACATTTTCCTTCTGTGCTTACTAACAAGTATCTCTTAACAAATAGCCCAAATATACTGTACATATCTATTGTCTGTCAATCAAGTTGACCCAGTGTCAATTAAACAGGATTTATGTACACTGGCTGTTATGAGCCAGCCGTGTGCGGCAGCAACCAAAAAAGCTAATACAATCCTGGGTTGTATAAACAGAGGCATAGTATCAAGATCATGTGAAGTACTAGTAACGCTTTACAAAGCCCTAGTAAGACCACACCTGCAATACTGCAGCCAATTTTGGTCATCATGTCACAAAAACGATGTTGAGAGTTTGAAAAAAATTCAGAGAAGAGCAACTAAGATGATCAAAGGCCTGGAGACTAAAAGAAGAACGGCTGCGGGACTTGGGTTTGGCTAGTCTAAAGAAAAGAAGAAACAGGGGAGACATGATAGCAGTGTTCCAGTATCTGAGGGGCTGCCACAAGGCAGAGGGGGCAGGTTGTTCACCAGAGCACCAGAGGGAAGGACGAGAAACAATGGTTGCAAACTGACCAAAGAGAGAAGCAACCTGGAATTAAGGAGAAACTTCCTGACAGTGAGGACAATTTAACCAGTGGAACAGCTTGCCCCCAGAAATCGTGGGCGCTCCATCACTGGAGGTTTTTAAAAAGAGGCTAGACATTCACCTGTCTCAGATGGTATAGGTTCTCCTGCTCGAGCAGGGGGCTGGACTAGAAGATCTCCAAGGTCCCTTCCAGCCCTGATCTTATTCCTATTCCTATTCCTATTCCTATTCCTATTCCTATTCCTATTCCTATTCCTATTCCTATTCCTATTCCTATTCCTACTCTACTCTACTCTACTCTACTCTATTCTATTCAGGATTAGATTTGCTGGATGGTGAGGAGTTTCAGGGAAACTATTCTCACTGAAATTTTGGGGTAGTTGGTTGAATAGCCAGAACAAAGGTAACAAACTAATTGACTATCATGTGAAGCTGTGAAAAATAATAGAATAAAAAGGAAACATGTTTTTCTACTTTTAATATCTTTAAAAGAATAGCTGCCCCTTTTTCATATTCAGGAGCTTAGGAGAAAGTACTGGAACAACAAAAAAAGTGCAGCGGATGGAAAGGACCAATTTTTAAAACATAGTTAACAATAACTGTTCTATAATTTTACTATAGTTGTAAACAGCAAGTGTAATTGCATTCATTAGCTCGGTGGATTTCTGCCACCTTATAAGTAATGTCAAATAAATGAAAGTAAATAAATGATCTCTTTTAATGCTTTTTATTCTCTCCAGCTTCTCTCGGCAAAGGATACCATGCAGATCAAATTCACAGTAAATAACCTTTCCAGGCACTAGTCAACTCCCCAGCTTGACTCAGCTTCACTATTGTCCGTCTCAGAGGCCAATTCAGTTTCTTGAAGCTACTTCTGCACTGATTTCTCGAGTCATACAATCAGGGATAATAAAATGCAGATGCTCTTTCTTACCTTGGTAGTGTCGTGTGACTTTAGAATATCTTCTACAATATCAGGCAAATTCATGTGCAGCTCCTTGAAAAAGAGAAGAACAGAAAGATCCCATAAAAGCTAAAAACACTATTTCGAATTGTTATTTTGATCTACGCATAGACCCCAAGAGCAAGAATGCTGGGTTGAATCCATAGAGTGCAGATCCACTAAAAACAATGAGCTTTAAATTAGTAGCAAATGACCTACCTGTCCCATTGATTTTAGCTAGTCTGCTCCATGACTGATCCAACCTGGAATCAGGCTATTTTGTCTGATTTTGTGAGCTTTCTGGATAATTGGTTTACAAAACATGAAAGTAAAGGGAGAGGGGGAGAGGGAGAGGGAGAGGGAGAGGGAGAGGGAGAGGGAGAGAGAGAGAGAGAGAGAGAGAGAGAGAGAGAGAGAGAGAGAGAGAGAGAGAGAGACAGACAGACAGACAGACAGACAGACAGACAGACAGAGAGAGAGACAGATAGACAACAGAGACAGAGAGACAGAGACAGACAGACAGGCAGGCAGGCAGGCAGGCAGGCAGGCAGAAATAGACAGTGATAGATAGACATAGATTGAAAGACAGACGGATTCATAGACAGGGAGAATGATAGACAGACAACATATTTTAAACCAGTCTATGCAAGTTAAACCACTGAGGGATCAGTAAGAAACACCCAAGCTAGCCAGATGGTTAAGCAGGAGCCCATCTACTTTATTTTCAATTTCAGACTCAACAAGAAACTGACTCCTTCTGATTTTCAGCTACCATAGATTAAAATGATTTTTCTCCTGCACAGTTTGAGGATCTTAAACTGTGTTGTTCAATGTAAAAGTCCTGTGGCTTAGCTAAGAAAAGTGCATTTCTTTTTCATAAACCCCAATACAGGTGGTCCTCGTTTAGTGACTATGTCGCTTAGTGACTGTTCATAGTTATGATGGTGATGCAAAAGTAACTTTACGACCAATTCTTGCGTTTATGATCTTCACAGGTCTGTAAAGCAAAGGAAAGGTGAAGAAAATAATAATAAAAGTTGGAAGGGACCTTGGTGGTCATCTGGTCCAACCCCCTGCTCAGGCAGGAA
>NW_015389802.1:22542-33884 GCF_001527695.2 Protobothrops mucrosquamatus | reverse complement strand
TATGCACATGCAAACTCAAAGACTAAGGCAGGGGAGGAAGAGGCTGTTAATGTTGAATGTAACTTACTGGAATGTTATCAATACGGTTATCTTTCCAGACTTCCAAAAGGGCCACGACCATTTCTTCGAGTTCAACCTTAGACAAAACCCCGTCTCGATCAACGTCAAAAACCTTGAAGCAAACTGAAAGAAAAAAGAAATGGTTATTCTAACAGAACTAAAAACAGCTTACAATGACTCCAAAGACTTTGAAGGCTGAGATGAAACGAGAACTGCTTTTGTTTGGAACTTAACGGATAGTTGATTTGAAAAGACGTAAATGACTGATTTTTATTTACGGTAACTGCAGCGAGATACTTGTACGCACCGAGATGGACACTTACTGAAATTACCCATAACAAAGGAATGGATTGTGAAGATGGCAGAACTAGCAAAGAAGGCAAAACAATAAAAAAATTTTTTTTACAAAAGGCTGGAAACCCTTGATGGACTTTTTTTTGCTGAATATGGAAAAAGTGAAATGATGATTTCAGGATTTGACCATTGGGGAAAAAAAAAGATTGAATAAGGGGCTGAAGGGATAATTGTAATGTTAAGGAGGGAGGAGGGATAAATGGTTTGTTTATAACTGCTTTAAACTGCTTCTTTTATTTATTTCTTTATTTTTTATTTTTTTATTTTTGTTCATGTGGCTGACTGTGCAATGAACCCTAATAATTGTCATCTTGGGATTTAACTGCTATTTCTATCTATCGTTTCCATTTCTAGGCTGCTGCTTTTAACTTTAAAAATTTTTTCAAAAAATTATGTTAACTTTTTTAACAGGGTGATGAACTGCTATGAAGAAAAATTGCATTTTAAAAAGCAGATATATTTTTTTTTTAAAAAAAAGCCTGAAAACAAAATCATTTTTGGCTTTTAAACCTCAGCTAGTAATTGTCCACTTTCTCAGAGAGAATGGGAAAGTAGCCTGGGAAACTTACAGTTCACAAGACACAAATGATGAGTGTTCAAAGAGGAGAACTTGAGAAACGAGAAGGTTTAGGCTGGTGTAGAGTTTAAGGTGCTGAATTAGAAAACTGGGAGACAGAGAGTTCTAGTTTCGCTTTAGGTGTGAGAACCATCTGGGTTGACACTGGGCCAATCACCAGGAGACGGTGAGTTCTAGTCCCACCTTAGGCATGAAAGTCATTGGGTGATTTGGGGCCAATCACCAGGAGACGGTGAGTTCTAGTCCCGCCTTAGGCATGAAAGTCATTGGGTGATTTGGGGCCAATCACCAGGAGACGGTGAGTTCTAGTCCCGTCTTAGTGATGAAAGTCACTGGGTGATTTGGGGCCAATCTTCAGGAGATGGTGAGTTCTAGTCCTGCCTTAGATTTGAAAGCTGCTGGATGACTTTGGGCCACTGCCTCTCTCTCTGCCCAGCCACCTAGAAATGAAGCTGGGTTGTTATTATGGAGAAAATAGAAGAAGGCCGTATTATGAATGTTATTGTGAGTTTAGTGCAGATTCTGGAAAATTAGTAGAAGACACTGCAAACAGGGCATAGTTAAAAGTGGCCTCTGTGAGAGGGAGGAAATCTATTTCAGAGAGTGAAGGGACAGGAGTACACGGGCACCAGTGATGTAATAAATGATATAATCTGTTTACTCTTCTTTTTCCAAAGAGCAAATATTGGCATTTACAGCACAATGGCTCTCCACATACTCCATCCACACAGACACAAACGTCAATGCCGTAAACCGAGCTAACTGTTTGTGCTTATGAATATTTTATTAAAGAGAAATTAAAATCCAGCTCCCAAAAACGCGGAGTTATCGACAACCCAGACAACCTCTTCCAAAAAATTGATTGTAATTGACATAAAATAAGAGTAACTCACAATATTATATTGAATTAATAGAGCTGGGAGATGATTGGGAATTAGTTTTTAAAAGCCCTCATTTTCAAAACCATCACAAGAGATTATATTCCTTTAATGTGTGCATGCACCCATATGGGAAAGAATAATAAAGGAAAAAAAACACCCAAGACTTAAAATGTAGGTTAGATAGACGGATGTAGAAAGCTTCTTTTTTTCCCCAAAAAAGGAGGAAAAAAAAATCTGTAGGCAATAAACTTAGCTCTGTTTTTACACATTATCCCTACAGAGCCAGGACTGATCCACCTCTACATCACTGTGTTTCTCAACCTAAACAATGTTGAGATGAGTGGACTAACAACTCCCCAGAATTCCCCATCCAGCAGGGAGGCTGTAATGCATGCTGATTGGGGAATTCTGGGAGTTGAAGTCCTCTCATCGTAAAGCGGCTGTTCTATGTACACAGGAGGAAACAGCAGAAAATGTCAACCTCTTGAAAAAAAAAATGTACACCACATGTTTGTGTCTGTGTTTGTGTGTGTGCGCCACACGGACACTTTGACATTTCCAGATCATAAAAGCAATAAAATCACAGAAGGAGCAAGACAAGCTGAGAGCCCATTAATAAATTCCACTCCTGTTATTTTTGAGAGCGGGTTTCCCAAAAGACACAAACTCCAGCATGCCTCTCAAAGGCTCTGCTATAATCCCAGCACAGGGATTGGGAGAATTTGTCGCTTAGAAATAAGGAGACATTTTCTGTCAGTGGCAGCGATTAATCAATGGAATAGCTTTGCCTCCTGGGCGCTCCATCACTGCAGGTTTTCAAAAACAGATTGGACAACCACTTAGCTGGGATTGTTGGACTAAAACAGGGGTCCCCAACTCCCGGGCCATAGCTCACGATGGGGCCTTGAGCCGTTTGGAACTAGGCCGCGGAAATGGTGGGTGAGCGTGTGTGAGCGCATCACCACTTGCGCAAGCGATGGGCGCCCGCTGCTCGCGCAAAACCATCCCTTCTCCTCGCCGGTCCGCAAAGCAGGAAAAGTTGGAGAACTCTGGACTAGAAGACCTCCAAGGTCCCTTCCCATCCTATGAGTGTAGAAGTGTCTGGCTGCTCGGCGGCCTGGCTGGACGGGGAGAGGGGAACTGGCCACACAAGCAGCAGGCCAGTGCGCATGCAGTCCTTGTGCGAGTGGAGGGCTGGCGCGCATGTACACAGCTCGACTTGTGTGAACGGAAGGCCCGTGCGGACGCACGTTGAGTGCCTGCTGGCCCACCGCACACTGCCAGCTCGCAGCTCACACATGTTAAGTTGTGCAAGTGCACACGAGTGCCCCCAGCCAGCCATTCACATGGCCCAATTCTGAATAGGCCACGGCCCGGTAGTGGGCCACAGCCCAGGGTTTGGGGACCCCTGTAGTAACCAGTAAACTATTAATAAGTAAAGAGCAAGCCCCACTCTCTTCTAGCACTGATGATGTTACCTAGTTTGGGTAGTGAAACGTCTGCAAGAAAACCATCAATGCTCAGGGAGCACCAAGGACCCCTCAGTAACCACTAAAGTTTTGCTGTTGCTTTAAATTCACTGGGTCTCCATGTAGTCCAGGGGTAGGCAACCTTGGCTCTTTTATGACTCGTGGACTTCAACTCCCAGAATTCCTGAGCCAGCCATGCTGAGGAGAAAGGGAGAGGTTTCCATGCTGAGCCATGCTGGCTCAGGAATTCTGGGAGTTGAAGTCCACCAGTCATAAAAGAGCCAAGGTTGCCTACCCCTGATGTAGTCTAAAGAAGGGCTCATGCCTCTGCGTATGAGTGGAAGTGATTTGTGTGGCTGTTTTCCAGGGCTGAGTGTGTGTGAGTGAGTGATCCTAAGCTGAACCTGGGAGCAACCCCTGAAAAGGGAGCCGGGGAAATCTCCTAGCCGTACTCACACTTCTGCCGTTCTGCCAGCGGTCCCCTGCAGCAAGCCGAGAGTCCACATGAGATTTCCTTGAAGTCTATGTGATTGTCGCGGTTTTCATCAAAGGCGTTAAACAGGCCTGCAGATGGTCCCAAAGCAGTAGGCTGAGTTTGTTTCAGTTATAGACCGTGCCCAATTTGCCAATTAAATCGTGGTTCAATTAGCTGAGATATAGGTAGTCCTCAACTTACATTGGCTTAGCCACCTTTCGAAGTTACAAAGGCCTTAAAAAAAAGTGACTTTTATGACTGGTCCTTGCACTTACAAGCGTCACTGCATCCCCACAGTCATGTAATCAAAATTCAGGCGCTTGGCGACCAGCCTGTATTTAGGATGGTTGCAACATCCTGGAGTCATGTAATCGCCATTTGCAACCTTCCCAATTGGCTTCGGACAAGCAAAGTCAATGGGGAACCCCAGATTCGCTTAACGACTGTGTGATTCACTTAACAACTGTAGTGATTCGCTTAACAACCATAGCAAAAAGATTGCAAAATTAGGCGTAACTCGCCGAACAGCCGCCTTGCTTAGCAATGGAAGTTCCGCTCCCAAGTGTGGTTGTAAGTTGAGGACTACCTGTACAGAATAACTTACACACTGATTCATTGCACTGTGCCCCCAAGGATGGAAATCTGTAGCCAATCTCCTGTTCCAAGAAATCATGGTTTTAATATCCTGGGCTTTTCCCCCCCCCCTGTTCATTTCTTAGTCCATTTAAAGGGCATCTTACAAAAGGAGAAAAACAGGTGCCATATGGTCAGCCTTAACTGTTCCTCCATCATTTTTACTGATTTATTTTGCCCCTTACAAATGCGGATATTCTGACTAAATACGAGGGCAATTCGGAAATAAACCTCCGTTTGGTTATCAATAACAGACACTCGCAGATACAGAACTTTTATTATACACATTAGAAGACTTCAACGTTGCATTACTTTTCGACATAATCGCCATTCAAACTGAGGCACTTGTCATAACGTCTTACAAGGTTTGAAATTCCTTAGTTGTAGTCGCTCGGTGCCAAATTTGGGCTATAATAATAATAATAATAAACTTGGAAGGGACCTTGCAGGTCATCTAGTCCAACCCCCTGCTCAGGCATTTCAGACAAATGGCTGTCCAGTCTCTTCTTAAAAACTTCCAGTGTTGGAGCATTCACTGCTTCTGGAGGCAGGTTGTTCCACTGGTTAATTGTTCTGTCAGGAAATTTCTCCTTAGTTCTAGGTTGCTTCTCTCCTTGATCAGTTTCCATCCGTTGCTTCTTGTCCTGCCTTCAGGCGCTATGGAAAATAGCTTGACTCCCTCTTCTTTGGGGCAGCCCCTGAGATATTGGAAGACTGCTATCATGTCCCCCCTGGTCCTTCTCTTCATTAAACTAGACATACCCAATTCCAGCAACCGTTCCTTATATGTTTTAGCCTCCAGTCCCCTAATCATCTTTGTTGCTCTTCTCTGTACTCTTTCTAGAGCAGTGGTTCTCAACCTGTGGGTCGGGACCCCATTTGGGGTCGATCGCCCATTACATGGGGGTCGCCAAGCAAGGCTGTCCGCCATTTTTTTTGTCCATTTTTTTCCCCTTTTCCAGTGGGTGCCTTACCTCCCTTGGGCTGGGCCAGCTGGTGGTCGGCCTGCTCCGTCTCTGCCGCTTGCCAGCTACGCCTCGGCCGGCGCAGGGGGCAGAACCATGCATGCGCGGCGCTCCCGGACAGGGAAAGTCCTCGACTTATGACCGGTTGGGTAGTCCTCAACTTATGACCGGTTTAGTCCTCGACTTAACGACCGGTTTAGTCCTCGACTTACGACCGGTTTAGTCCTCGACTTACGACCGTTTGGGGTCGCGGCATTAAAAAGGTTGAGAACCACTGTTCTAGAGTCTCAACATCTTTTTTACATCGTGGTGACCAAAACTGGATGCAGTATTCCAAGTGTGGCCTTACCAAGGCATTGTAAAGGGGGGCGGGTTGATCAAAAAGATCTCAACGGAACTGCTTCACAAGTTCTTGGGTGCGTCTAGCGGTGTGCGGGCAAGCATTGTCGTGAACCGACACCACACCGGAAGTCAGCGCGCCCTGACGCTTGTTAAGGATGGCTCATCTTGAGTTTTCGTAACGTTTCACAGTAGACGTCTGAATTGATGGTCCATGAACTTCACTAGCCGTACTCCTTTGGCATCTTCACATTTGGCGGGATTTTCTAGGGCACCACTTCCGGTGTGGTGTTGGTTCACAACAATGCTCGCCTGCACACTGCTAGATGCACCCAAGAACTTTTGAAGCAGTTCTGTTGGGATGTTTTTGATCACCCCCCCCCCCACATAGCCCGAGCGATTACGACTAAGGAATTTCAAACCTTGTAAGGCATCATGACGAGTGCCTCTATTTGAATGGTGATTATGTCGAAAAGCAATGGAATGTTGTCGTTTTTCTAATGTTTACAGCAGTGGTTCTCAACCTGTGGGTCGGGACCCCATTTGGGGTCGATCGACCATTTCACGGGGGTCGCCAAGCAAGGCTGTCTGCCATTTTTTTTGTCCGCCATTTTTTTCCCCCTTTTCCAGCGGGTGCCTTACCTCCCTTGGGCTGGGCCAGCTGGTGGTCGGCCTGCTCCATCTCTGCCGCTTGCCAGCTACGCCTCGGCCGGTGCAGGGGGCGGAACCACGCATGTGCGGCGTTCCCGGGCAGGGAAAGTCCTCGACTTACGACCAGTTGGGTAGTCCTCGACTTATGACCGGTTTAGTCCTCGACTTACGACCGGTTGGGGTCGCGGCATTAAAAAGGTTGAGAACCACTGGTTTACAGTAAAAGTTCTTTATCTGCAAGTGTCTGTCTTTGATAACCAAATGGAGGTTTATTTCTGAATTGCCCTCGTAATTTACAAAAACAGGGCTCCTCCCGAGATTCTTTCCAGAGGGCAGCTGGTAAAAATGACTTTCTAGAAGGAGAGCAAGAATCCAGATGGAGCCAACTTCTGCAACCGGTCCTTGCTGGTTTTTGTTTGTTCCTTCCCACTGTGCATTTGTGTGTCAATTTTTTTGCAGGTATCTGCTTCATGGGAAGAGGGATGTCAGGCCCTCTGATCGGTTATAATAACTAAATTTTACAAGTCTGATGGTAATATCTCTCTCCTCCCTCTTATACAGGCAGTCCTTGACTTACAACGGTTCATTTAGTGACCGTTTGAAGTTACAACAGCACTGGGAAAAGCGACCTATGACCTTTTGTTCAGACTTACCACCATGGCAGCATCCTCGTGGTCAGGTGATCAAAATTCGGACACTTGACAACTGACTCATACTTATGACGGTGTCAGTGTCCCCGGGGGGTCTTTTGCAACCTTCTGACAAGCAAGGCCAGTGGGGAAGTCAGAGTCACTCAACAACCGTGTTACTAACTCAACAGCTGCAGTGATTCGCTTAACGAATGTGGCAAGAAAGGTCGTAGAATGGGGCAAAATTCACTTGACAGCTGTCTCGGTTAGCAACAGAAATTTTGGACTCTGTTGTGGTCGTTAAGTGTGCCACCTTCATGCGCTTTTAATGCAGTTGTTACATGTTTAGTATTTATTGCCTGTATAGAACTCCTGAGGTGGGACCAACCTCTAGGACAGGGGTCTTCAAAGTTGGCCCTTTTATGACTTGTGGACTTCAACTCCCAGAATTCCTCGGCGTGCCTGGCTGAGGAATTCTGGGAGTTGAAGTCCACAAGTCATAAAAGGGCCAACTTTGAAGACCCCTGGTCTAAGAACAGGCCTTTTGGGACCCACATGGCCAGAAAACCAAGAAGAGATTGTCATTGACATTCTTTATGATTATCGTTTCTCTTATTTACTATAGTTATTTACTATTACATTAATTACTGCTATTGAATATGTGTACCCTGACAATACTCTGCTTGCCAAAGCATGGAAATATTAATGGGGGTAACCCCATTGTTGTACCTACCCCTATCCCAACCCCAACCCTGAATCTTACCCGCAACCCCAATACCTATACTGACCCTATGCTTTCCCTAACCTTATAAAACTCAATAAAAAATACTGTATTAAAAAAAAAGAGAAGAGATTGTCAATGCGCTTTCCATACCTTCGCTCAGCGATGGATGAATAGGAGGGGAAACCAGAAGGCCAAATGTTTCCAGATCAAAACGGCCAGTTCTTGATTGAGCTTTCAGGAGCCAATAGCGTTTCTCAAGATCGATGATATCCGATTCTTCCACTGCATAAAAGCCAAGATGATCAAAGTCAGACAAATCAACACGGTGCCTTTAATGTCGAGGATTTCGTGTCAGCCACTTTATGCCGGCAACACGCTCAAGGGAGCAATTCCGGGCATGAGGGTTGTTTTATGGAACAAAGAGCCTTAATGTGGGATCCACGGTGCAGAGGGATCAAGTTTACTGACCACCATTCAATATTTTACAACCCGGGTGGCGCAGCGCTTAGAATGCAGCATTGCAGGCTAACTCACTGCCCACTGCCAGGAGTTCGAGCCTGACCGGCTCCAGGTTGACTCAGCCTTACATCCTTCTGAGGTCGGTAAAATGAGGACCCAGATTGCTGGGGACTCTGTAAACACCTCAGAGAGGGCTGTGAAGCGGTATGTAAGTCAGTGGTTCTCAACCTTTTTAATGCCGCAACCCCAACCGGTCATAAGTCGAGGACTAAACCGGTCGTAAGTCGAGGACTAAACCAGTTGTAAGTCGAGGACTGAACCAGTCGTAAGTCGAGGACTACCCAACCGGTCATAAGTCGAGGACTTTCCCTGCCCAGAAGCACCGCACATGCGTGGTTCCGCCCCCTGCGCCGGCCGAGGCGTAGCTGGCAAGCGGCAGAGACGGAGCAGGCTGACCACCAGCTGGCCCAGCCCAAGGGAGGTAAAGCACCCGCCAGAAAAGGGGAAAAAATGGCGGACAAAAAAAAATGGCGGACAGCCTTGCTTGGCGACCCCCATGAAATGGTCGATCGACCCCAAATGGGGTCCCGACCCACAGGTTGAGAACCACTGGTCTGGAGCCTCTGAAAAGTACGTAAAAACAGGGTAGACTTTTGGTGGTTTTCAAAGACCACAGGAGCCACAGAAGAGCATTTCCCGAAGCTGCTTCAAGGAAGAAGGCCTTGTGCGACCGGAGAAGCCCTAGATGGGCCACAGGGACTCGTCAACCGAAAGAGAACACTGCCTGAAGGTAAGTGGCAAATGGCAGATCCTGGGGAGTGCTGGACCACAGGGGCAATGATGCTTTCCCTGAAGGCTTGCGCACCTGGGGAACGGCGCCATGCAAGGCAGCTTTGTGAATGGCAGCAGTGGCCCTAGGGCTGAAGTTAAGGTCTGGGCCCCTACTTCAGGCCCATCCTTGGTCTTTGCTGCCAGGTGTTGCTGTTCAAGGTGGCCTAGATGGGAGGGAGGAAGACAGAGTAACAGAAAAGAGTAACAGAGTTGGAAGGGACCTTGGTGGTCTTCTAGTCCAACCCCCTGCTTAAGCAGGAGAACCTATGCCAGTGATGGCGAACCTTTTAGAGACCGAGTGCCCAAACTGCAACCCAAAACCCACTTATGCATCATCGGGTGCCGGGTGGGTGTGGCCCATTGGGTGGGTGTGGCCCACTGGGTGGGCGTGGCTACAGTGATAACGGCAGACTGGGTGGGACTAAAAAGTTCAATCAATCAATTCCAACTTTGCAAGATCTTTTTTTTCCCCGCGAGAAGTTGAAATTGACTGATTGATTGAACTTTTCTTTTTTTTTTACACACGGCAGCAGAGGCCTAAAGCGAAAAGGTTTTATAAAACCCAGCTGAAGGCCTAGGACTGGGGCGAGGGCGCGCGTGCCCACAGAGAGGGCTCTGAGTGCCGCCTTTGGGACCCGTGCCATAGGTTCGCCACCACTGGCCTATACTATTTCAGACAAATGGCTGTCCAGTCTCTTCTTGAAAACCTCCAGTGATAGAAAACCCACAACTTCTGGAAGCGAGCCCTTCCACTAATTAGTTGTTCTCACTGTCAGGAAATTTCTCCAAAGTTCTAGATTCTAGATAAGTTCCCATCTGTTACTTCTTATTGTGCCCTCGGGTGCTTTGGAGAATAAATCGATCCCCTCTTCTCTGTGACAGCCCCTTAAATATTGGAAGACTGCTATCATGTCACCCCCTAGTCCTTCATTAGATTAGACATACCCAGTTCCTGCAACCGTCTCTTTTGTTTGGGGGGGGGGGAGAGACACACTAGCAGAGTCATTAGGCATTTTCTGAATATTTGAAACATTTGAATATTTGGTCCATAAAACCATCAAATTCGAAGGCACCACTGAAGCTCTCAGATCTAATCCCTTACTCACTGAAGGAATCCAGATTAAAGCATTCCTGATAAACAGGCATCCAGCCAGTTTGGAAACACCCAGTGAAGGGAGCCCCCAATCATCTGGGTCAATTGGTTTCACTGTCAGAGGCATGTCGGTCAGAGCACTGTCAGATACATCTGTATACCCTTGCAGTATGTCAAGTCACCAAACAAGGCAATTCAGAAAAAAAATATGTATGCACATGAATAATGATTGCTTTATTGATTCAAAGCACTACCCATTTATTGTTCAAAGGATCATAAAAAAAAGGGCTGTAAATATTTGCTTTCAGGAAACCGTCCAAGGGAATGCCGTTCAGAATATAGAATATGGAATAACAGTGTTGGAGGGGACTTTAGAGGTCTTCTAGTCCAGGGCTTTTCAACCTTTTCACCCATTGTACCACTTTTAGGATATGGCAACATCCGAGTACCACCACTTGCCTAGCAAGGTGTCAAAAACTTGATGACCCCCCCAAAAGAAAAAAGTGATGAAGTACAGGTAGTCCTCGACCTACAACAGTTCGCTTAGTGACTGTTCGAAGTTACAACGGCACTGAAAAAAGTGCCCCCCAAGCCACAGCTGAGCAAGACACCTGCCTGCCCACCCAGCGGCGCTCTTCCTCCTGTCCGAGGTTTTCATTGTTGTGAGCATTTCTGTTGAGGATTGGCAGTGGGGGTGTTTGGTTTTTATCCCCCCCCCCCGTCTGCTGGGTGGTTGCAGCAGGTTTTGGTCACTTCACATGACCCTGGGACACTGTGACCGTCATAAATATGAATCACTTGCCAAGACCCTGGAGATGCTGCAACATTCCAGCTGATCGGTGCTTCTTCTGGGCTCAGCAGAAGCGCCAGGATCAGTGCCGAGTTCTAGCTGATTGGTGCTTCTTCTGGGCTCAGCAGAAGCACCAGGATCAGTGCTGAGCTCCAGCTGGAGCCTGGTGCTGATCCTGGCGCTTCCGCTGAGCCCTGACAGCCCCGAAGAAGTGCCGATCAGCTGGAAAGCGGCACTGATCCTGGCGCTTCCGCTGAGCCCTGACAGCCCTGCAGCTCCAGCCGTCTCTCGCTCAGGCTTGTGCGGTGCTGCCACCGGTTCAGCTCATTCCCCTCCCCCGCTACCACTTTTCTAGGATGGTCACGTACCACCTGCCAGGTGCCAATGTACCACAGGTGGTACCCGTACCACT
>NW_015389802.1:15443-22462 GCF_001527695.2 Protobothrops mucrosquamatus | reverse complement strand
AACTGGCTGAGGAATTCTGGGAGTTGAAGTCCACAAGTCTTAAAAGTTGCCAAGTTTGAAGACCCCTGTGCTAAGATAAGTGCCATTTTCACACTGCTTCTGTTTTATACTGCATCAGTGTGCTTAGAATAGTATGTTTGTTCCCAGAACTATCAGTGTTGTGTCTGTGTCTAGTTGCATTTCTTTTTTTTTAAACAAACAAAGGGCCGATAGTGTCCGGAAATAGCTCTATCTCTTCTGCTGATGCAGGTAAATAAAGCAGCCTTTAACGTACATTAGATACACAAGTGTAACCTTGAGAAACTAGGGTACAGATTGCCCTGTGGCGTTCTGCAGCTGGTGCACCATCCCCAAAATGATGCATTTGGCTTAAAAGAATTGCCAACAAGTGCCACCTGTGTGTGTATACAAAGGCACTTTGGCTGTACAGCTTTTGTGCGCAGAGAATTAAAGCAGCATCTTTTTAACTGGGGCTAAAAATGTTCAAAGGCTAAAATCCAATGTTAGAGCAGTTACAGGGAATCCTTGGCTTATAACTATTCGTTTAGTGACTGTTCGCTGAAAAAAAGTGGCATATGACCATTTTTCACACGTACGACCGTTACAGCATCCCCTTTTGGTCACGCGTTCGAAATTGGGACGCTTGGCAACCGGCTCATATTTACAACAGTTGCAGTGTCCCTGGGTCACACGATCCCCTTTCGGGGCAAGGCAAGCCAATAGGGGGGAAGCCAAATTCAATTAACAACCGTGTTACTGACTTAACAACTGCGGCGAGTCACTTAAACCAGGGCTTTTCAACCTTTTCACCCATTGTACCACTTTTAGAATATGGCAACATCCGAGTACCACCAGTCGCCTAGCAAGGTGTCAAAATCTTGATGATCAAAAAAAAAAAAAAAGGAAACAAGTGATAAAGTACAGGTAGTCCTCGACTTACAACAGTTCGCTTAATGACTGTTCGAAGTTACAATGGCACTGAAAAAAGTGCCCCCCAAGCAACAGTCGTGCAACACACCTGCCTGCCCACCTGGCCACACTCTTCCTCCTGCCTGAGGTTTTCATTGTTGTGAGCATTTCTGTTGAGGATTGGCAGCGGGGGTGGGGTGGGGGGTGTTTGGTTTTTATTCCCCCTGTCTGCTGGGTGGTTGCAGCAGGTTTTGGTCACTTCACATGACCCTGGGACACTGTGACCATCATAAATATGAATCAGTGGCCAAGCATCTGAATGTAAATCACAAGACCCTGGAGAGGCTGCAACATGCCAGCTGATCGGCGCTTCTTCTGGGCTCAGCGGAAGCGCCAGGATCATCGCCGAGCTCCAGCTGGAGCCTGGCACTGATCCTGGCGCTTCCGCTGAGCCCTGACAGCCCAGAAGAAGCGCCGATCATCTGGAAAGCGGCACTGATCCTGGCGCTTCCGCTGAGCCCTGACAGCCCTGCAGCTCCAGCCGTCTCTCGCTCAGGCTTGTGCGGTGCTGCCACCGGTTCAGCTCATTCCCCTCCCCCACTACCACTTTTCTAGGATGGCTGCGTACCACCTGCCAGGTGCCAATGTACCACAGGTGGTACCCGTACCACTGGTTGAAAAGCCCTGACTTAAACGGTAGCAAGAGAGGTCATAAAATGGGGCAAAACTCACTTAGTAACTGTGTCGCTTAGCAACAAAAATTTTGGGCGCAATTATGGAGATAGGTCGAGGACTACCTGCAAGCATGGATCAGATGAAGGATCAGATGAAGGAAAACAAATTTATGCTTAGACTAGTTTACACAGCAGCACTCGGGTCAAAAGATAACTTGCCCTTTGCACAACTTTGGAAGGAAAGACAAGATGCGTATCTAACTTTTCTTGGCTCCCTTTTTATCTACACTTAATACCACTTGGTCTTGCCTGCAGCCTAACCCTAGGCTTTCACCTCCAGGAAACCCCACAGACGCAGTTACTTATAATGTAGGGCAGAGGTACCCAATCTTTTGGGCACCAGGGACTGGTTCCATGGAGAGAGGTTTTCCCACGGACTGGAGGGTGTGCGGTTTTGTGTGCTGCCTGCATCTTGCGGATGGGGCTTTGCTTGTTTGTGCAGACGGTTGCTGGCATGCCATGGCCCAGGACTGGTCCACAGACTGGGGGTTGGGGACCCCCTGATGTAGAGGAAGATTCCCAGGCAGGCATGGGATGGCCTAAGGACTGTTTTAAAAAAAGGAATACAAGGAAAGGTTGCTGGAATTGGGTATGTCTAGTTTAACGAAGAGAAGGACGAGGGGGGACATGATAGCAGTCTTCCAGTATCTCAGGGGCTGCCCCAAAGAAGAGGGAGTCAAGCTATTCTCCAAAGCGCCTGAAGGAAGGACAAGAAGCAACGGATGGAAACTAATCAAGGAGAGAAGCAACCTACAACTAAGGAGAAACTTACTGACAGTGAGAACAATTAACCAGTGGAACAACCTGCCTCCAGAAACGGTGAATGCTCCAACACTGGAAGTTTTTAAGAAGAGACTGGACAGCCATTTGTCCAAAATGGTATAGGGTTTCCTCCCTGGGCAGCGGGTTGGACTAGATGACCTCCAAGGTCCCTTCCAACTTTATTATTGTTATTGTTATTGTTATTGTTATTGTTATTGTTGTTATTATTATTATTATTATTATTATCATTATCATTATCATTATCATTATTACTTTATTCAGGAGGAAAAGGAGAGGAACACTTGGAACATATCTTGCCAACCCTTAATCAGCTATATTTCTATTTTACACACACACATACACACACACACACACACACACAAAACAAAAAACCAGAAGAGAATATTTGTAGCTAAGGGTTGAACTATGAGGCTTCTTGGTGCTCTCTGGGCTCGTTTTACTTCTTGCAGACGTTTCATTACCAAACTAGGTAACTTCACCAGTGCAAAGTGCGCTGATGATGTTACCTAGTTTGGCAATGAAACGTCTGCAAGAAAGCCACCAAGCTCAGAGAGCACCAAGTAGCCTTACACCCAAACACATGCGCTCATTTAAAGGATTCATATTTATTTGTTCATTGGTCACATTTTGTAGCCACCCATCTCACAATAAAGTGATTCTAGGGAGCTTATTATAAAAGCAATCATAAAATCCAAATGTTAAAAGCTGCAATGAAAAGACGTCAATC
The DNA here is from genome assembly GCF_001527695.2 of Protobothrops mucrosquamatus. Taxonomy (NCBI): domain Eukaryota; kingdom Metazoa; phylum Chordata; class Lepidosauria; order Squamata; family Viperidae; genus Protobothrops; species Protobothrops mucrosquamatus. The sequence continues at coordinate 19,309 of NW_015389802.1, read as the reverse complement.
GTATCATAAGTAACAAGAAAACCATCAACAATCTCTCACTCAAATGCACAGAGACACATGTACACATCCTCCATGTACCATGAAAAAAAATACCACTGGATCCTCCCCAGGTATAATTCAGTACAGGTAATCTTCGACTTACAACAGTTTGTTTAGTGATCAGTCAGTTTGTTTCAACAGCACTGAAAAAAGTGACTTATAACCATTTCCCCCACTTACGACTCTTGCAGCATCCCCGTAGTCATGTGATCAAAATTCCAACGCTTGGCAATTGGTTCACATTTATGATGGTCGCAGTGTCTCGGGAGTCATGTGATCCCCTTTTGCGACCTTCGGACAAGCAAAGTCAATGGGGAAGCCAGATTCACTTAACAACCATGTTACTGACTTAACCACTACAGTGATGCACTGAACAATTGTGGCAAGGAAGGTCGTAAAATGGGGCAAAATTCATTTAACAACCCTCTCACTTAGCCACAGACATTTTGGGCTCCGTTGTGGTCGTAGGTTGAGGACTATCTGTATCTCAGACCTGTCCTGTTTTTCGAAACATTTATAGATAGCAGTGACTGATTATGTCTAAACTTGAAAGCGAAGCCAAGGAAGGATGGAGCTGGCCAGTATTCGGATCGATGACATCAAGCAAATCTTAAGGATGTGCGAATTTGTAAAAAGGATCAAAAGATGGTTAAGGACGCAGCGTTTCCATAGCTCTGCCAAGAATATGTCAAACTAAATGAAGTTACCGGGAGTTCAGCTCTACTTGGTGGGACTTTAGCCTTTTATGTGGCTATAGATTTACTAGAGTGCCTTGGCAAAATGACTTCTTGAAATATTTAAAATGATTGCCAGGTTGTTTTTCTTTGGGGTTTTTTTTTTGGGGGGGGGGGGGAAAGACAACTAATAAACTCCTGTCTTTTGTTATTAAGTAGACGCACAACTGCCCAGTCAGAGCGACCCCGAAATCTTTTCTTCCGCAGCAGAAGCCCCTTCCCATCTGAGAAGATTTAAGAAAAAAAAACTTAAGCCCTTTCCGGACAGGATTTAGTCAGAGTTTATGCCAGGGGTAGGCAACCTTGGCTCTTTTATGACTCGTGGACTTCAACTCCCAGAATTCCTGAGTCAGCATGGCTCAGCATGGAAACCTCTCCCTTTCTCCTCAGCATGGCTGGCTCAGGAACTCTGGGAGTTAAAGTCCACGGAGTCATAAAAGAGCCAAGGTTGCCTACCCCTGGTTTATGCCAATCAACGCTAGAATTATTAATCTCTTGGCCAAGAATGCTGGAGAAAAAAAAAGGGCTTCCTTGCCAAACAGGCAGGAAAGTTGCTGCATATTTCAGGTTTTAATACAGGTAGTCCTTGACTTACAACCATTTGTTTAGTCCAGATATGTCAAACACAAGGCCCGGGGCCGATTGCGGCCCACGAAGTGGTTTCATGTGGCCCACGAAGCCATCCTGGAAACAGTGAGGGAACGGCCCCCGCTGCCTTGGCCCTGGCCCAGACCGGCCGGGAGCCAATGTAGAATTTTGTGGTGGCCATCTTGGCATTTGCCCCAGTGGACCATGCCTTGGCACTTGCCCCGGTCCCACCCCCTTCTGCCAGAGACCCTCAGATCTGTCCCACTCCTGCCCAGGCCCCCACAGGCACCCTTGACGCGAACGGATGTAGAGCTGGCCACGCCCACCCAGTAGGCCACACCCACTCCATCCACGCCCACCCAGCAGGCCACACCCACTCCATCCACGCCCACCCAGCAGGCCACACCCACTCCATCCACGCCCACCCGGCCCCCCGAGGGCAACCGCAATGCTGATGCGGCCCTCAATGAAATTGAGTTTGACACCCCTGGTTTAGTCACTGTTCAAAGTTGCAAAGGCACTGAAAAAAGTGACGAAGGACCGTTTTTTACACTTTATGACTGTTCTAGTATCCCCATGATCATGTGATCCAAATGTGGACGTTTGGCAACTGGTGTGTATTTATGACAGCGGCATGTCCTGGGGTGTGTGTGTGTGTGTCATGTAATCCCCTTTTGCGACCTTCTGACAATCAACGTCAATGGGGAAGCCAGATTGACTTAACAATCATGTTACAGCGATTCACTTAACAACTGTGGCAAGAAAGGTCGTAAAATGGGGCAAAATTCACTTAACAACCGTCTCAGCAACAGAATTTTGGCGCTCAATTGTGGTCATAAGCTGAGGACTACCCATACAAGTAATCTGTGACTATGAGGTTAGTGACCATTGAAAATTATGACAGGCCTCCCGAGGGGGCGTGGCGTATTTATAACCTGGTTCAGATATTCCAAAGGCTGCAGTCAAATCATGGTTTAATTAGCTGAGATATAGGTAGTCACATGAACATATTTTAGGTGCTTGGCAACCAGTCCACATTTGAGGCTGTTTGCAGCATCCTGACCTTGTTTTGTCATTTTTACTATAAAAAACAAACAAACAAACCCAATCCAGCCCATAGCACAACACAGTTTGCTTAACGACCAGGGGTTTCGCTTAACGCTGCAAAAAAGGTCGTAAAATCAGGTCAGACACCTGGGTGACCCGCTTATGACTGTCACAACCGTGACGGGCAGGCTCCATTCCAGTCGTAAGTTGAGGACTACTTGTAGCTTGTCTTTAAAAAACAACAACACAAATCTGGGAATCTGGGCAGTATGACTTGCAGAGAAAAACCTGTAACATTGGTAAAATTTGGGATTTATCCCAGAATGAGAGTTGCCAGCAGTTTTCCTCACTGACTTATAACAACACTTAAGACTGGCACAGATGAAAGATTTCTCAATGTCTAGGAACAGAGTGGGGTATATTTAGAGTTGCCATTTGTGATCTCATTACCAGATGGCCCTGAGTCCTTAAATCAATGCCAGTTCCATAATAGGATTTGACTTCAGCTCTTTGGAATGGTTAGCGCCACGAAACAAACACGTGCAGAGGACTGAGGGACAAACAAAGAGACAGGCTGCCTCGACTTTGTTCGGGGCCTTCATTCAATGGACAACAATTTACCGATTAGTTTGTTAAATTTATTTACTGCTTATCTGACTGTGGGGCTACTCTAAGCTGCTTACAATAATATAATGAAGAAATGAACTGTAAACATAATGGAGTTACAGAATAACAGAGTGGGAAGGGGCCTTGGAGGTCTTCTAGTCCAACCCCTTGCTTAAGCAAGAGACTCTATATACCATCCTGAATAAGTGGTTGTCTAATTTCTTCTTAAAAACTTCCAGCGATGGAGATGTGCCCAAATGAGAAGCATCTCCAAACAAAACTAACCTGGAGCATCACATGTATAGGAACCATGTCCGTGGGGAAAACTGCAGTAAACGAAGACCAAAATGACAGGACAAGTCACTAATATATAAAAAGATAGCAAACCCCACTCTCTTCTAGCACTGATGATGTTACTTAGTTGGGTAATGAAAGGTCTGCAAGAAAACATCCAAGCTCAGAGAGCACCAAGGACCCCACAGTCGTCATCCTTCTCCTCCTCTCCTTTCTAGCACTGATGATGTTACTTAGTTGGATAATGAAAGGTCTGCAAGAAAACAACCAAGCTCAGAGAGCACCAAGGACCCCACAGTCGTCATCGTCCTCCTCCTCCTCCTCCTCTCCCCCACAAACCCCACTCCCTTCTAGCACTGATTCAATTCAATTCAATTCAATTCAATTTATTTGATTTATATACCGCCCTTCTCCCTTGCGGGACTCAGGGCGGTGAACAGGCACATTAATAAAACAGCGATACCATAATATTTAAAAATATTAAAAACTAATTAAATTATTTGTCCTGTCCTAAAACCCACTATAATAATATAAAATTATACCCAATTTAAAATTTTA
>NW_015389802.1:14139-15183 GCF_001527695.2 Protobothrops mucrosquamatus | reverse complement strand
TGTCACATGGGTGCTCCTAGGAGCCCCAAAAATCCCCTGCGCAGCCGCATTCTGGATCAACTGGAGCCTCCGGATGCTCCCCAAGGGGAGCCCCATGTAGAGGGCGTTGCAATAGTCTAGGCGCGAGATGACGAGGGCCTGAGTGAGTGTGCGCAAGGCGTCACGATCCAGGAAAGGGCGCAACTGGCGTATCAGACGTGATGATGTTACCTAGTTGGGTACTGAAAGGTCTGCAAGAAAACAACCAAGCTCAGATAACACCAAGGACCCCACAGTCCTTCTCCTCCTCCTCCTCCTTCTTACTCCCTTCTAGCACTGATGATGTTACTTAGTTGGATAATGAAAGGTCTGCAAGAAAAGATCCAAGCTCAGAGAGCACCAAGGACCCCACAGTCGTCATCCTTCTCCTCCTCTCCTTTCTAGCACTGATGATGTTACTTAGTTGAATAATGAAAGGTCTGCAAGAAAACAACCAAGCTCAGAGAGCACCAAGGACCCCACAGTCGTCGTCATCCTCCTCCTCCTCCTCCTCCTCCACTCTTTTCTAGCACTGATGATATTACTTAGTTGGGTAATGAAACGTCTGCAAGAAAACAACCAAGCTCAGAGAGCACCAAGGACCCCACCAAAGACCAAAATATAAGACTAGGGACAAAGATTAGGAAGACCTATATGATTAGGGCAAAAATTGTGATTACATTTCCTCCTTTCCCAAATCACTAAGATTTCGACGTTCTTGTGAAAAAAAATATCTCAAGCTCTTTTGGACATTTTTCCATTTTGTTCCTTTTTTAATGCTTGAGAGTCCTTGGGGGGGGCATGCTAGATGTCATAACATCCCTCTTTGCACTTGGACTAATGGGGCAAACAAGCTCAGCCAGCAATCTCAGTGGGTTACCTTGGTGAAGGTGATTGACTGCAGGAAGTCTTCAACTTATGACCACAGTTGAGTCCAAAATTTCATTTGCTAAGCGAGGCAGCCGTTAGGTGAGTCACCCTGTTTTTTACAACCTCCTCCTCCTCCTCCTCCTCCTCCTCCTCCTC
>NW_015389802.1:7419-10540 GCF_001527695.2 Protobothrops mucrosquamatus | reverse complement strand
TTGTCAAGGTTGAGAAACACTGTGCTAAATGATCAATTCAGTTTCATACCTCACTTTCTCTTTCCTTCCCAATGCAGCTAACATTTCCCTGTCCCTGAAGTGTTTCCTTATCTCTACCCCATTTTCTTAATTTTTTTTTGAAAGAATGGAGAGAAACGCTATGCACTCATGTACATAACTGTGCGTGTGTCACCTGTGCTCATAGTTATATGTTTTCATGACGTGGATTTATCTGTCTGAAAGTGAACAGCGAGTGATAGATCTGAGGACTCAGTTTTATAAACGGGATATAGGCAGACATCAACTTACCACGCTTTATTTAGTGACCATTCAAAGTTACAACAGCACTGAAAAAAATATGACTGTTTTTCATACTTAACGATTGTTGCAGCATCGCCATGGTCGTGATGCAAATTCAGGTGCTTGGCAACTGGCATGTACTTATGACGGTTGCAATGTCCCGGATCACGTGATCCCCTTTTGCGACCTTATGACAAGCAAAGTCAATGGGGGGAAGCCAGATTCACTTAACAACCGTGTTACTAACTTAACGACTGCAGTGATTCCCTTAATATCTGTGGCAAGACAGATCGCAAAATGGGACAAAACTCACTTAACAATTGTCTTGCTTAGCAACAGAAAGTGTTAAGACTTAATTGTGGTCGTAAATTGAAGACTACCTGTACTTTCTTAACAGATACTTTGATTTAATCCCACATTAAACATTTTACACAATTCTTGCTATGTTATTGTTGCTGTGGTTATCTAATCCCTGTTTTCCATCAATCTACAAATACAAGTTTGTCACTTGTGCACATTTATGTAAGGGAGTGGGAAAATCTCTAAAACCGGTTCAATCTGGATTTGGCAACTTTAGGTTGATTGGGAGAGAGGAAGCTGGGCACTGCAAAAGATTTATGTCTATGTCTATGCATTTTTTTTCTTTATGGGAGTTATCATCTTAAATTTATCTTCCTTTAGGGTAACTGTTCTTATCCAGTTCTCAGCAGTCCTAAAATAAAATAGATCTTATTCACAGAATGCCTAAACCTCACCAGCCTTTTGCAAGGTTCATACAGCAGGAGATAACATTCCTTAATTTTTGAAACATGCTACTTCTGAGAAGCCCACCACTTATCACGCAGATCTGTGTAACACTGGGGCAGCGCATATTCTGCTTTCTTTTGAGTGCCAAGTCAAATATATCAGTTTTTTTTTTATCAGCTGTGGCATTTTAAACTGATTGCTTACTTTGCTGGTTGAAGAGTTACAACTCCCAATTTGCACCGATTTAATTTTTATGCCCAAAATATGTTCTCTGCTTTGGAAGGGTTTGTATACTTCCCTGAAATGTCTCATGGTTGAAGGCGCCCGTCAGGAAATGTTAAAATAAATAAATAATCCACAGTGGGGGGCAGGTTCTAGGCCAGTGATGGCGAACCTTTTAGAGACCGAGTGCCCAAACTGCAACCCAAAACCCACTTATGCATTGTCCAGTGCCAGGTGGGTGTGGCCCATTGGCTGGGTGTGGCCCATTGGTTCGGTGTGGCCCACTGGGTGGGCGTGGTTGTGGTGGTAACAGCAGACTGGATGAAACTAAAAAGTTCAATCAATCAATTCCAACTTTGCAAGATCTTTTTTTTTCCTGCGAGAAGTTGAAATTCACTAAACTTTTTTTTTTTTTTTTGCACATGGCGGCGGAGGCCTAAAGCGAAAAGGTTTTATAAAACCCAGCTGAAGGCCTAGGATTGGGGCGACGGCGCACGGGCCCACAGAGAGGGCTCTGAGTGCCGCCTCTGGCACCCGTGCCATAGTTCGCCACCACTGTTCTAGGCAGTGGCCCATCCAAGTCTACTGCTTGAGCAGGGGGATGGAGTAGAAGACCTCTGAGGTCCCTTCCAACTCTGTCATTCAGTATTTATTTATTTGCATCTTGGAGTTCTCTTCAGAAATTCAGAGCAGACCATGTAAGAATCTCTCTTCATTTTATACCCGTAGCAATGACCCCGTGAGGTAGGTTAGAATGGGAAATATGTCCAAATCTGTCACCTCATGAGTTTTCAACAATTAGACTGGAGGCTAAAACATACAAGGAACGGTTGCTGGAATTGGGTACGTCTAGTTTAATGAAGAGAAGAATTAAGGGTGACATGATAGCAGTCTTCCAATAACTCAGGGGGTGCCACAAAGAGGAGGGAGTCAAGCTATTCTCCAAAGCACCTGAAGGCAGGACAAGAAGCAACGGGTGGAAACTAACCAAAGAGAGAAGCAATCTAGAACTAAAGAGAAACTTCCTGACAGTTAGAACAATTAAGCAGTGGAACAACCTGCCTCCAGGAGCTGTGAATGCTCCAACACTGGAAGTCTTTAAGAAGAGACTGGACAGCCACTTGTCTGAAATGGTATAGGGTTTCCTGCCTGAGCAGGGGTTGGACTAGAACAGGGGTAGGCAACCTTGGCTCTTTTATGACTTGTGGACTTCAACTCCCAGAATTCCTGAGCCGGCATGGCTCAGCTTGGAAACCTCTCCCTTTCCCCTCAGCATGGCTGGCTCAGGAATTCTGGGAGTTGAAGTCCACGAGTCATAAAAGAGTCAAGGTTGCCTACCCCTGGACTAGAAGACCTCCAAGGTCCCTTCCATCATCATCATCATCATCAACATCATCATCATGGCCCAATATAGTTTCGAGGGCCATCCTCAATGACGGGGTATGGAGCCCCCAGAGGTGCATAGCAAAGGGAGACCGGAAGAGGAGGAAGCTGAGAGCTTTCCTGGCGGGTTGTTTTAATAAATTTTTAGGGGGTACGGGGAGGGTTGGGGGGGGCATGGGGGATGCCCCCCTGGGGTTAGGGTCGGGCCTGCCCGAGGGACGCGGCGTCGGAGTGATGGGGGAGGTGGCTGGGGGATTAAGAGAGGGTGGTACGATCAGCACGGTCAGTGGGAAGGGCAGATATGGCGGGAGCAGAGGACCATATCGGGTTTGGGGAGCACACACACGCTGTCTACAAGCTTGTAGGTGCTCCGGTCCTCAGGGCTCTACTCGGTCCCCAGGGAGCTTAGTTCCTCGGGCCCGGGATCACCGGCTGATGTTATGCAACGCCAGGTCAGTGGTGAACAAAG
>NW_015389802.1:0-5272 GCF_001527695.2 Protobothrops mucrosquamatus | reverse complement strand
TTCCAGCGGGCAGGACTGGCCTAGGGGCATTTTAAATTGTTTTTAGCCAAATTTTAATAGAAGCGGCCGATTATATATTTATTTTTAATGATTTTTAAAACCTCTATTGTATTGTATTAACTGTTTTTAACTGGCTGTAAGCCGCCCTGAGTCCTACGGGAGAAGGGCGGGGTATAAATTTAATAAAATGAAATGAAAAATGAAATGAAATCATCAAAAGTGAAGAAACTTCCTGACAGTTAGAACAATTAACCAGTGGAACAACCTGCCTCCAGAAGCGGTGAATGCTCCAACACTGGAAGTTTTTAAGAAGAGACTGGACAGCCATTTGTCCAAAATGGTGTAGAGTTTCCTGCCTGAGCAGGGGGTTGGACTTGATGACCTCCAAGGTCCCTTCCAACTTTATTATTATTATTATTATTATTATTATTATTATTATTATTATTATTATTATTATTATTATTATTATTATTATTATTATTATTATTAAAAACAAAACAAAGCACAAATACAGTCCAAAAGCATGAAGAGATAGCCAGGGAATCATATTCAAATTCAGATAGGAAGTTCCACTCAAACAGCCCAGAAACTGATGGGGAAAAAAACAAAAACAGGTTTTTACTATTTTTCTGAAGGCCAAAGCGAAGGATTCTGGGGAAGTAGGTGCAGGAGTTCATTTCAAAGGTACTCGAATTGAAATGACACACTCCGGATCCCATCAGATGGCACTGATTTAGAGAAGGCCACTAAAGTTTGCCTACCCTACGATATGACCAGCTAACAGCACCATTTCAGCTAGACATTTCCAAAGCAAAGTATATAAAGTTTTTTCTCCTCTCTACACCCCTTCAAACCTAACTATGTGGCTGAAAGCTTTCCGCTTGCCTTTCAATTACTGTTTAACAGGGCTTTGAATTCCCCTTGCCTCTTTTACATTTTAACTTTTATACACTGTTTACCGGTTTAATATTTCATGGTGCACCATCCAGAGTCCCTCTGGGAGAGAGATGGGCAGTTCCAAAACACGACAAATAAAATAAAATCAGTGCACCTGTAACAAAGATCAAAATAAAGGTGTTTCAACCATCTAATTGTTTCCAAAGGTGCTTTTTTTTTCTTTTCAAAAGGCAACTGGACTTTCTTTGTTTTAGCTTGAAGATGTTTCGATTTATATTTCTTGAAGTCATCCTTCCATTCCTCCCTCCCCCAATCAGTCAGAACTGAAGAAGCTTCTCGGATGAGAAGCAAAACCTCTTCAAGCAAAAACAAAGACAGTCCAGGATGGCTTTTGAAAAAGCACCTTTAGGACTACCATAATAATAATAATAAAGTTGGAAGGGACCTTAGAGATCATCTACTCCAGGGGTAGGCAACCTTGGCTCTTTTATGACTGGTGGATTTCAACTCCCAGAATTCCTGAGCCAGCATGGCTCAGCATGGAAACCTCTCCCTTTCCCCTCAGCATGGCTGGCTCAGGAATTCTGGGAGTTGAAGTCCACGAGTCATAAAAGAGCCAAGGTTTCCTACCCCTGCCCTATACCATTTCAGACCAATGGCTGTCCAGTCTCTTCCTAAAAGAGCTTAAAAGACTTATCCGTGACCTGGATAACTGAGAATCTCCATAGACATCTAATTATTTCCCTTGTCTGACATTACAGCATCCATTCACTTTCTGAAATTGCCCAGCTACCCTGGAAGAGAGTTTCCAGTCTTTTTTCCTGCTCCTAGTTCAGAGACAATACGGTAGCCTTGCATTTCCAGACAATTCACATATCATGATATGTGGTTCTGTCCTCTTTCATTTCAAGGCACCCATCCTGCCTTAATTCCCCCTCTTTCACACTCATCCACACACACACGTTCACGTTCACACAGTTCTTCTACCCACCTAAGGGTACAATTCTCTTGGGTGCGCAACAGTAGCAGCATACCATACTCCCGACATTTTTACCAGCTCCGGCTTGCACCACCGACGCTCAACCACGTACGGATTCCCAGCCGAGTCCCATTGTCCAGCCATGCACAACGCTCCTGATTCTAGCTTTCTTTTGGCTGGTCAGCCGGTCTGAATCTGCTCCCCAACTAACTCAGCCATTTGTTCACTTTCAAAGAAGCAACTCCTTAAAGGATCCAGGCAACCAGATCTCCTTAAAGGGACACGCTGTGTCCCCGAAGGTAAGCGGATAAGGATCAGAAGATGAAGACTTTTAAGAGATTAAATCCCGTAAAGAATGTTTGGCTGAGTCTGAAAGCTTCTCGGAATACAGGTAGTCCTCGATTTACGGCCACAGTTGAGCCCAAAATTTCTGTTGTTGCAAAGCGAGACATTTGTTAAGTGAGCTTGGCCCCATTTTTGCGACCTTTCACGCCGGAATTGTTAAACGAATCACTGCAGCTGCTGAATTAGTCACAGGGTCGTTAACCGAATCGGGCTTCCCCATTGACTTTGCTTGTCAGAAGGTCGCAAAAGGGGATCACATGATCACTCTGCAACCAGTCATAAATATGAACCCAGTTGCCAGGCATCTGAATTTTGATCAGGTGAGCCTGGGGTTGCTGCGGTGATTTTAAGTGTGAAAAAATGGTCATAAGTCATTTTTTCAGTACCGTTGTAACTTTGAACGGTCACTAAATGAATGGTTATAAGTTGAGGACTATCTGTAGCTTTCATGCTTCTCAAGCAAAGGGATTTTCAGAGAGAGGGAATTTAAAAACAGAGAGGACCTATAGGACCTGTGGTGGCGCAGTGGTTAGAGTGCAGTATTGCAGGTTAATTCTGCCAACTGCCAGCAATTTGATCCTCACCGGCCCAAGGTTGACTCAGCCTTTCATCCTTCCGAGGTCGGTAAAATGAGGACCCAGATTGTTGCAGGGGGCAAGATGCTGGCTCTGTAAACCGCTTAGAGAGGGCTGTAAAGCACTGTGAAGCCGTATATAAGACTAAGTGCTATTTCTACTTCATCTCGAAAATGGGACACCCCCATCAGGACCCCAAGTCAATCGACAGAACCAGGTTTTCAGGCCCTTACGGAAGGCCAAGAGGGAGGGGGTGGACCTCACCTCGAGGGACACCATGTTCCATGGGGTGGGACCCACAACAGAAAAAGTTTTTCTCCTGGACCCCAGCAGTTGGAATTCTTTGGCCAACGGGATCCACAGCATGTCCCATCGTATAATTGATAATAATAATAATAATAATAATAATAATAATAATAATAATAATAATAATAATAATAATAATAATAATAATAATAATAATAAAGTTGGAAGGGACCTTGGAGGTCATCTAGTCCAACCCCCTGCTCAGGCAGGAAACCCTATATCATTTCAGACAAATGGCTATCCAGTCTCTTCTTAAAAACTTCCAGTGTTGGAGCATTCACTGCTTCTGGAGGCAGGTGGTTCCACTGGTTAATTGTTCTAACTGTCAGGAAGTTTCTCCTTAGTTCTAGGTTGCTTCTCTCTTTGGTTAGTTTCCACCCGTTGCTTCTTGTCCTGCCTTCAGGCGCTTTGGAAAATAGCTTGACTCCCTCTTCTTTGGGGCAGCCCCTGAGATATTGGAAAACTGCTATCATGTCCCCCCTCGTCCTTCTCTTCATTAAACTAGACATACCCAATTCCAGCAGCCGTTCCTTATATGTTTTAGCCTCCAGTCCCCTAATCATCTTTGTTGCTCTTCTTTGTACTCTTTCTACAGTCTCAACATCTTTTTTATATCGTGGTGACCAAAACTGGAAGCCGTATTCCAAGTGTGGTCTTACCAAGGCCTTGTAAAGTGGTATTAACACTTCACGTGATCTTGATTCTATCCCTCTGTTAATGCAGCCTAGCACTGTGTTGGCCTTTTTGGCAGCTGCAGCACACGGCTGGCTCATATCTAAGTGATTGATATACCTCACACTGTGTCAATGAATGGCCTCATCCAGCGGCTTCATACAACTGGGAGAGTTGAGCCCTGAAGGACCCCACACAAGAGGAGCTTTGGGGCGGACCTCTCAGCCCCCCCCCCATAGACACACCTCAAATTGACTTCAAAGGAAGGAGGAGAACCAGCAAAACACATTGCCCCAACTCTCAGCCTCCAGACCAGTCCAGAAGGCTACCGTGGCTGATGGTACCGAAAGCTGCTGAAAGATTAAAGAGAGCAGGGTTGGATGAACTACAGGTAAATCCTTGACTTAGGACCATCCGACAGTTGAAATGAGACGGAACAACATTTGATTAGAAGTGGCAAATGAGGGCAACTTGGTGTGTGACTTTTTCAAAACTCCTCCTTATAATTTCGGGCCAGGGAGAGAGATAATTAAAGTCAGCTGCCTTCCAATATAGATATTATTTACAAGCGCAAAACCCGTACATTTATTTTCAGTGTGTCCTCCATATCTCAGCTCATTAACCAGATTTAAATACAGCCACTGGAGCTTCATAATAAATGCTTCCTGTCCTTCCTGTGGGCCTCCTCCCACAGCCTCTAAAATCAAATCAAACTCCTTCTCCCTCTTTTTTAATCAAGGCTATTTCTCATGTCTTTCCCGATATTATTCAAAGAGGCAAAAGGCAGTAGTACAAAAAGCAGCAGGGAAAGCAGCAAAAGCCGCAGCTAAAATGCCATCTGGGAACACTGCATCATTTTATACTTATCAACCTATCGTAAGCACAAGATAAGTCCCCACATAATTTAAAACAGCCTTCCCAAATCCGGTCCTCTCCAACTGCAACTGACATCAATCCCAGATAACAGCCAGTGAAGGTTAGAGACGGTTCAAAGAATATATACAAAAAAAGGGAAACAAACAACTTAAAAGAACAACATTCTACAGAGCAGTGATGGCAAACCTTTTAGAGACCGAGTGCCCAAACTGCAACCCAAAACCCACTTATGCATCGTCGAGTGCTGGCTGGGCGTGGCCCATTGGGTGGGCGTGGCCCATTGGGTGGGCGTGGCTGCAGTGGTAACGGCAGACTGGATGGGACTAAAACGTTCAATCAATTCCAACTTTGCAAGATCTTTTTTTTCCCGCGAGAAGTTGAAATTGACTGATTTTTTTTTTTTGATTTTTTTTTTTTTAACAAGATTTATATGCCACCCTTCTCCCCATGGGACTCAGGGCGGCTCACAGCGTATTAAAACATCATACAAAAAAATTTCCCCTACTAAAAACCAATTAAAACCCAAATATTGGTAGCTGTGGCTCTTTAAAATCGTTAAAAATTGTCCCTATTTAAAACTCACCCTAGGTCAGGCCCGCTTGTTGAAAAAGCCATGTCTTGA
>NW_015389801.1:40548-51756 GCF_001527695.2 Protobothrops mucrosquamatus | reverse complement strand
TCTGGGAGTTGAAGTCCACGAGTCATAAAAGAGCCAAGGTTGCCTACCCCTGCCCATGAAGATCCTGCTGGTGGCCCCTCCCCTCCCCTAAAGCCCCTCCCTCCTCAAAGCTCCACCCCTCTCCCTCCCAGCCAGATGATTACATCACTTATGGCCACAGTTGTGACTAGAATTCCCATTGCTAAGCAAGGCGAATATTAAGTTGTCTGAAATGGTCTAGGGTTTCCTGCCTAAGCAGGGGGTTGGACTAGATGACCTCCAAGGTCCTTTCTAACTTTATTATTATTATTATTATTATTATTATTATGAGTCGCCCTCAATTTTATGAACTTTTTGTCGCCGTTCAGTGAATCACTGCAGTTGTTAAATGGAATGTGGTCATTAAGCGAATACAACTGCTAATATTGACTGTGCTTGGCTAGGAAGGTTGATCAGGTGACCCTGGGATGCTGCGGCCCTCATAAAGGCCTGCTGGTTGCCAAACACTCAAATTTTTATCACGTGATCCTAAGGGTGCTGGGATGGTCATAAGTCAAGAACCCGGTCCTAAATATTGTTTCCGAACGGTCGCTATACGAATAGTTGTAAACCAAGGACTATCTGTCTTTCTTTGGGGCAGGATGAAAAAAGCCAGGCGATTTGTGCCAAAAAGACAACTGTGCATCAACACAGCCAAATCTTTTCTCTGAGATTTAGTGAGTTCCCAAGTACAGGCAGTCCTCGACTTACAATACTTCATTTAGTGACCGTTTCAAGTTGCAACGACGCTGAAAAAGGTGACTTATGACTGCTTTTCACGCTTAAGGCCGTTGCAGCATCCCCGTGATCAGCGGATCCAAATTTGGACGCTTGGCAACAGGTTCATACTTACAACGGCTGCAGCGTCCCCGGGGTGTGTGTGTGGGTGTGTGTCGCGTGATCCCCTTTTGCGACAAGCAGAGTTGACGGGGGAAGCCAGATCCTCTTAACAACCGTGTTACTCACTTAACAACTGCAGTGATTCGCTTAAGCGTGGTGGCGAGGAAGGACGTAAAATGGGGACAAGCTCTCTTTAACAAAGGTCTCGCTTAGCGACAGAAATTCTGGGGCTCAGCTGCGGTCGTAAGCCGAGGACCACCCGTAACAATCTGGCCTTGATCCAGCTCCTCCAGAACAAAAGCCTTCCCTTCCTCTGCCCTGATCCGACGGCTTTCCCACTCCTGATCAAGAGTGATCTGTTTGCTATTATGCAATTTTTCCCGCCGCGGCGTGCGGGAAAGCATACTTGACACTCGTTTGACGGGTTAATCGCTTCTCATCCTCGCTTCTTCCTTTGATGCCTGTCCCAAAAGACGTCGGGATGCCACTTCAAAGGAGGAGGATGATTTCCGACGAGTCGAATCGTAAGAATAATGATAATAATAATATTATAATAATAATAATCGTCCCTTCCTAATTCAGGAAGGCTGCTGTCTACCCAAGCGATGCGCTGGCCTTTTTCCGAGTGATGCCATCCGAGGGGATCCCTCAGGCCTCTCTCACCCAACCTCTGATGGCTTTCATTTGTTTAAAAAAAAGGATGACATCCTTGACAATGCTTTATTTATATCTGTCGGGGAGACAACCATTTATTTGGCATCTGATGGGGATAAATATTTAGCGCGCAGGGAAGCCGTGTCCATCTCCGTGGTACGACGACGTTCATTTGCTCCGCAGAATTGGCGATCTCTCAAATCCAAAAATCCTTGCTTTTCTTTCATATCTTTAGGGTGACCAATGCTTTCCCCCCCCCCCTTTTTTTTTCCTTTTGGAATTATTCTAATGCAAATAAATAAAAGCAGGCTTTCATCAGGGCTGCAAATCCTGGTCGGCTGTTTTTATGTTTCGGAATGATATTCAGACGGAAAGGCCTAAGGATTTTTTATTATTATTATTATTATTTTTCAGGCAAAGGGGAAAAAAAAAAAGCTTGAAACGAATCTTTGTTCTTTCGCTCGCGTTTAAAGCAAAGGATTCTCTGGCTTTTTTTTTTTTCCTTTTCAAATGAAAAAAAAAAAAGAACATCTTTTTTTTTCCCTACCCCTTTGGAAGTTTTTTTTTATTATTATTATTCCGATCCCCCGCAGCCCGTTTGTGCCTCTGAGCCCAGTCGCCCTCAGTTGTAACCTCGGTGTAGATGTTTTTTCTTGTATTTTTGCATTCATAAAAGGGGGTTAACTCTAGGCAGGCGTACCTTTTACCCTGCCCAAAAGACGATAACATATTCCTTTTTTTTCTGGGAACAAAGCATCTCCTCCACGCCCCCCCTTCCTCTCCCCACCAGCAGCCTTTGAGGGTCTTTCTATGGGGAATAACTGTAAAAATAAATCTAATGGTCTCATTTCATGCGCTTAGTTGGAAACGAGTGATGGGGGGAGTGGAAAAATGGGGTGAGGGAAGGAGGGAGGGAGGGAGGGAAGAAGGAGAGCAAAAACGCTTCCTTGTTGACAGGTCTCATCAAATATAAATGCCAGGCCTCGTATAAATAACTCTGAACCCATTAATATTTGAAAACCGGACTCAATTATCATTTGTTCGCCAGGAATGTTAATCGTTCGGCTAATGGGAAAATCAAGAACCCCCCCCTCGCTTTTATCCTTCTCTCCCCCCTCTTCCAAATGAAAAATTTAAAAAAAACCCGGAGAGGTTAATGCGATACAGATCGTCCTCAACATACGACCACAGCCGAGCTCAAAATGGTCACTAAGCGAGACAGTTTTGCCCCATTGGACCACCTTTCTTGCCGACGTTGTTGAACGAAACGCTGCAGAGGTTACGTTAGGAACACGGTCGTTAAGCGAATCGGGCGTCCCCCGTTGACTTTGTTTGTCAGGAGGTCGCAAAAGGGGATCACGTGACCCCCCCCGAATGCAGCGACCGTCGTAAATATGAGTCCGTTGCCAGGCGTCTGGATTTGGATCACGTGACTGCGGGGAGGCTCCGATGGAGGTAAGTGTGATAAAATGGTCACCTTTTTTTTAGCATCGTCGTAACTTTGAGCGGTCACTAAATGGACTGTTGTAAGTCGAGGACTGCCTGTACTTCTGGCTTTCGTCGCGGGTCTGGCTCAAGGAGGCTACAATGGTCGTAAGTGTGAAAAATGGTCATAAGTTAACGTAAGTTAGTTCGTTTGGGACAGGGGTAGGCAACCTTGGCTCTTTTATGACTCATGGACTTCAACTCCCAGAATTCCTGAGCCAGCCACGCTGAGGGGAAAGGGAGAGGTTTCCAAGCTGAGCCATGCTGGCTGAGGAATTCTGGGAGTTGAAGTCCACGAGTCATGAAGGGACCATAGTTCCCCCATGCTGGCTGAGGAATTCTGGGAGTTGAAGTCTATGAGTCATAAAAGAGCCGAGGTTGCCTACCCCTGGTTTGGGAGTTTTTTTGGAGCAAAGGTTCTGCTCGCTGGGCAGAAATTCAGTAGCTCACACACAAATACACACAGACACACACACACACAGAGACACACACACACACAGGGGCTAGCATCAATGCACTGATTGAATATCATCGAAGACACCGGATTGATTTCCCTGTGCAAAGCCACTCTGGATAAGGATCTATGTGGCGCTAATGCGTTTCAGATGCATCGATTGAAGGACCTGAAAGTCGGAAGAGGTTGTAGAGGTCAGGTAGTCCAACCCCATCCAACAAACGGTGCAGGAATCTAATAGGGTATGTCTGAGAGGATAAGGTCTTTTTTTTTCTTTTCCTTTTGTTCCACTTCACTGGCTTTGGAAGAAAATGTGGAGGGAGGGAGGGAGCAAGGAAGGAAGAGAGGGAGGGAGGGAGGGAGGGAGGGAGGAAGGAAGGAAGGAAGGAAAGACGGGAGGAAGGAAGGAAGATGGGAGGAAGGAAGAAAAGATGGGAAGAAGGAAGGAAGGAAGGAAGGAAGGAAGGAAGATGGGAGGAAGGGAGGAAGGGGAAGAAAGGAAGAAAGGAAGAAAAGAAGATGGGGAGGGAGGAGTGAGGAAGGAAGGGAGGGAGGAAGAGAGGAAAAGAGAAAGGAAGGAAGGAGAAGGAAGAAAAGATGAGAGGAAGGAAGGAAGGAAGGAAGGAAGGAAGGAAGGAAGGAAGGAAAGATGGGAGGAAGGAAGAAAAAATGGATGGGAGGAAGGAAGGAAGATGGGAGGAAGGGAGAAGTGGAAGAAAGGAAGAAAATATGTGAAGGAAGGAAGAGGAAGGAAAAATGGGAGGAAGGGGAAGAAAGGAAGAAAAGAAGATGGGGAGGGAGGGAGGAAGGAAGGAAGGAAGGAAGGAAGGAGAAGGAAGGAAGAAAAGATAAGAGGAACGAAGGAAGGAGAATGAAGGAAGAAAAGATGAGAGGAAGGAAGGAAGGAGAAGGAAGGAAGAAAAGATGAGAGAGAGGAAGGAAGGAAGGAAGGAAGGAGAAGGAAGGAAGAAAAGATCAAAGGCAGGAAGGAAGGAAGGAAGGAAGGAAGGAAGGAGTATGGGAGGATAAGGCTGAGAGTGACTGGCCTAAGGTCACCCAGCTGTCTCTGTGCCTAAGGCAGTACTACAACTCATTGTCTCCCAGTTACTACCCAAGTGCCTTCCCCACGTACTTACTCTCTCTACAAGAGACTCTGCAGAATTTCAAACGCGGCTCTGGGTTCGTCTCCCGCCAAAGCAACTCATCCTTTGGTGATTCCCACTGAGGTTTCCCCCTGAGATATCGCTCATAAAGCTCCTTAAAACCTCATAATCTCTCCACTGGGCCGCTGTGAACCAGGGGGCAAAACACCAGTGCTGTGTTCACACCACAGGGCGTAGCTGTGCAAACAAGCCCTGATCCGCCTTAAGAGGATAGCCTGGTTTACAAAGCAAGCTCTGGTTTTGGCACAGGCAAGGAAAGTCTTACAATATCCCAGGGGCTGTCCCAAAGAAGAGGGAGTCAAGCTCTTCTCCAAAGTGCCTGAAGGCAGGACAAGAAGCAACGGATGGAAACTGATCAAAGAGAGAAGCAACCTAGAACTAAGGAGAAACTTCCTGACAGTGAGAACAATTAACCAGTGGAACAACCTGCCTCCAGAAGCGGTGAATGCTCCAACAGTGAAGGTTTTTAAGAAGAGACTGGACAGCCATTTGTCTGAAATGGTATAGGGTTTCCTGCCTGAGCAGGGGGTTGGACTAGATGACCTCCAAGGTCCTGTCCAACATCATCATCATCATCATTATTGATTATCTTAACAAGTGCGTTGATTCACTCAACAACCTTGGCGAGACAGGTTTCCCTTAAGAAAGGTCTCACTTAACCACGGAAATTGTGGGCTCCATTGCGGTCGTAAGTCGAGGACGGCCCATATCGATGCCGTGTGGAAGATCAGGTTCTGCCTGCAAACCATAGTTTGCCCATCCCTGGTTTAGAAGGAGCCACCTTGTTCCGTTGCTAAGAAAAATCCCCCCCCCCAAAAATCGAACGGGGGTCTCAATGGGACGGTTAGAGAAGCAGAGAAGAGATGCCCAGCCCCCCCCCAAAAAAACTCACCCCAAAATTCGGGGGTGAAAAAAAATATAACAAAGCTTTCAACTGGCTTTCTGTCTCCGCTAATATGAGCTTTATCTTAATTGCATCCTCGTTTGAAGAGCGCCCTATCGGATCGCTTCCTTCTCCCCCCCCCCCCCGCTGTTTTAATTTTGCTTTTACAATTGGATACAAAATATTAATAAAGCGTATTAAAACCGTCTCCCTGGGGAGGGACGGGGAGGGCACACACTAACAACTAATTGATCGCAAGGAAAGGGAGGGGGGAGAAGGGGGGAAGGGCTGCCAAGCGTCACTGAGTGGGTTTTTGTCGGGAGATTGGCAGCTCTGCCAATCACCGTCTGCAGAAGGAGCAGAAGGAACCTGACAGACGAGGAAAAATCAAAGACTTCAATTGGCAGCATCTGGTTTCTTTGAAGCTCGCGGGCCTAAAAGTCTTATTTCATCATTCGGCTGTTGAACGGATCCCTTCTTGTCCTTCTGCAATTTAAAAAAAGGTAGAGAGCATCCCTCTTTTTCCCCAAGCAACAACTATCTTGCAAGGTAGGCCGGTTCCAAGATAGTAGGTGTCTGGCCCCACAGGTTTTAATCCAACGTCATACAGTCAATCCCTCAATTTAACTTCAACTCCCAGAATTCCCCAGCCAGGATGAGTGGACTTCCAACTCCCAGAATTCCCCAGCCAGGATGAGTGGACTTCAACTCCCAGAATTCCCAGGCCAGGATGAGTGGACTTCAAATCCTAGAATTCCCAAGATAAAACGTGTCTGGCCCACAGGTTTTAATCCAACATCATACAGTTAATCCCTCAATTGATAACCATTGGTTTGGGGGAACGTTTGAAGTAAGTGAAAAAAATTGACTTATGATCGGTCCTCGCACTTACGACTGTAACTTTGAATGGTCACTAAACAAATGTTTGTCAAGTCGAACATTGCCGGCATTATTCAAACCGTTATAATCCGGGGGTGGGGGGGAGATCAAGAGGACGAGGGAGGTTTGGGGCCTGTGGAATGGTCCAGTCTAGGAATCCAATATTTCTATGGTATGTGCGGGGGTGAGTGGGTGGGTGGGTGGGTGTAACAGACCCCAGATGGGGGAAAACAGGCAATAACTTTTTCTATTCATGCTCATTCATATAATGGGGAAGGACTAGGAAAAACGCCGAAGCCTCAAATTAGACAGGATTGTTTTGTTGGTATAAGTCTGTTGGGGAAAATTTAAAATAAAAATAAACTTTAAAAGCGTCATCGAATTGACACATAGCGGAGCGTTTCTCGACCCTGACAACTTTAAGATGTGTGGACTTCGGCTCCCAGAATTCCTCAGGCAGGATGCGTGGACTTCAACTCCCAGAATTCCCCAGTCAGGATGTGTGGACTTCGACTCCCAGAATTCCCCAGTCAGGATGTGTGGACTTCGACTCCCAGAATTCCCCAGTCAGGATGTGTGGACTTCGACTCCCAGAATTCCCTAGCCAGTCAGGCTGGCTGGAGAATTCTGGGAGTTGTAGTCCACACATCTTAAAGTTACCAAAGTTGAGAAATCCTGGCCTAATGCATTGGAGAAGGCTAAAATAAAGTTGGCTAGTTTGCAATCCCCATTGTGACGACTCTGTACGTTGCTTTAGCATGTTGCCTGAACCAGCCATTCTCATACAGAATGACTTACGGCCAAAATTGAGCCTGGAATTATGGTTACAAGTCGCGTTGGTTGTTAAGCGTGTCGTCACATAACCAACCCGATTTTACCATTTTTTGCGGCAGACATTAATCAAATGCATCAGTCATAAACTAAATGCCACAATTCTTGAGCAAACCCATTGTTCACAGCTGTGTGTTTTGTGGGAAAATGGATGTAAACGCCACTTTCCGAGGGGGGGGGAAACACCTCACAAATTGCAGTCATCTGACTGCTGAAGACTGCAAAGGGCCATAATTTTGTATCTTTAACCCAGATATCAGTGACTAAAATTAAATTAAAATTAAGGATTAAATCTGGGTGTCCAACCTGGACGACGTTAAGACTTGTGGACTTCACAGTAGTAACTGTGAGAGGGACCTCGGAGTCCTAGTGGACCATCCCTTAAATATGAGCCAGCCGTGTGCTGCAGCTGCCAAAAAACCCAACACAGTGCTGGGCTGCATTAACAGAGGGACAGAATCAAGATCATGTGAAGTATTAATACCACTTTACAATGCCTTGGTAAGGCCACACTTGGATCCTGCATTCAGTTTTGGTCACCACAATGTAAAAAAGATGTTGAGACTCTAGAAAGAGTACAGAGAAGAGCAACAAAGATGATTAGGGGACTGGAGGCCAAAGCATATAAGGAACGGCTGCTGGAATTGGGTATGTCTAGTTTAATGAAGAGAAGGACGAGGGGTGACAGGATAGCAGTGTTTCAGTATCTCAGGGGCTGCCACAAAGAAGAGGGAGTCAAGCTATTCTCCAAGGCGCCTGAAGGCAGGACAAGAAGCAACGGATGGAAACTGATCAAGGAGAGAAGCAACTTAGAACTAAGGAGAAACTTCCTGACAGTGAGAACAATTAACCAGTGGAACAACCTGCCTCCAGAAGCGGTGAATGCTCCAACACTGGAAGTTTCTAAGAAGAAACTGGACAGCCATTTGTCCGAAATGGTATAGGATTTCCTGCCTGAGCAGAAGGTTGGACTAGATGACCTCCAAGGTCCCTCCCAACTTTATCATTATTATTACTTCCAGAATTCCCCAGCCAGCCACTGGCTGGCTGGGGAATTCTGGGAGTTGAAGTCCACAAGTCTTAACGTCGTCCAGGTTGGACACCCCTTGGATTAAATCAAGGGCATGAATTTTTAAAGGCTGCCACCTCAAGGTATTAGCTTAATGAAATGGAATATTCTCTCTCTGCCCTATCAATCAAGCAGCATCCTCGACAGGGAACCTCAAAACACAATCACATCCATGGACTCCCTGTGGAAACGTCTGTTATTCCGTGCTCCTTTCAAAGGCGCACGGGGGGAAGCCTGTCTTCAGGGCCGCATCGCTCCGGCACACCGGCACACCCACCATCCTCCTCCCTGCGCGGTACCCAGCCGAGGAGATAAATTACTCCTCCGAGTAACGCCAGGAGATGAAGAAGCTAGGCAGAGTGACACCTCCAATTTATTTCCTTTCCAGCAGCCCTTCTTAACACAGACTAATGCAATTCCACCCGCCGACATAATCATAATAAAAAAGAAACAAGCTCCTTCGTACAGGTTTATTATAACGACGGTTATACGATGCCCAGAGCCATGTGGCGCAGGGAATGTAACCAGAAGAGAGAGAGAGAGAGATTCTGCGGTCCAGGGATTGTGCAGATGGCCTCGGTGGATTTCAAGAGGTCAGCCTTCCGGGCCGAATCCAAGTTGGACCATCAGAGAAAAGCTGATTTTATTTCCTTTTACAGCCTTTTTATGCCGTTGCACCATCCAAGTCGCACAACGTGGCGCCGGGCAGCGGGCCAAAAAAGCAATCAGATTGAAACCACCATCTGCAGGATGGTAATGTAATGTAATATACAGGTAATCCTCGACTTACGACGGTTATATTCACGCTTGTGGTAGGGCTTGTAATATTATTATTATTATTATCCTCCTCATCTTTTCTACTACCTTCTCTTCTTGGTCTCGTTATTACAATTATTATTACTCTGTTGTTTTGCATGTATACTCAGAGCTTCTGCACCCGGGATAAATTCCTTGTGTGTCTAATCACACTTGGCCAAAGAATGGCAGTCCTCGGCTTACGACCACAATTGAGTGCCACATTTCTGTTCATTTGTGAAGTGAGTTTTGCCCCATTTTACGCCCTTTCTTTCCCCAGTTGTTAAGTGAATCGCTGCAGTTAATTAAGTCAGGGACACATCGTTAAGTGGCTTCCCCACTGACGTTGCTTGTCCGAAGGTCGCAAAAGAGGATCACGCGACCCCGGGACTCTGCGACCGTCATAAATACGAGTCAGTTGCCAAGCGTCCGAATTTTGATAACGTGACCGCGGGGGATGCTGCAACGGTCGTAAGTGTGAAAAATGGTCCCTTTTTCCAGTGCCGTTGTAACTTGGAACGGTCATTAAACGAACGGTTGTAAATCAAGGACGACCTGTTTTCTATTCTGTTCTGCAATTGGGACAAGAACGTCTGTTTGTAGGCAAGTTAATAAGTGAGTTGTGCCCAGTTTCGTGACCTCTTTTGCCACAGTCAGTAAACGAACCCGGCTTCCCCCATTGACTTGGCTTGTTGGAAGCCAGCTGGGAAGGTTCCAAATGGGGATCACGTGACCTTGGGATGCTGCGACCGTCATAAATATGAGTCAGTTGCTGAACACCAGGGATTCTGCCCATGACTGTTAGGGACCATGCGACAGTGGTGGAAAACATATGGGTGGGTTGTAAACCCCCTTTTTTAGCGCTGTTGTGACTTTGAACGGATATAATAATGATGATGATGATGATGATGATGATGATGATGATGGGAGGGGCCTTGGAGGTCATCTAGTCCAACTCCCTGCTCAGGCAGGAAACCCTATACCATTTCGGACAAATGGCTGTCCAGTCTCTTCTTAAAAACTTCCAGTGTTGGAGCATTCACAGCTTCTGGAGGCGGGTTGTTCCACTGGTTAATTGTTCTCACTGTCAGGAAGTTTCTCCTTAGTTCTAAACCAGGGGTAGGCAACCTTGGCTCTTTTATGACTCGTGGACTTCAATTCCCAGAATTCCTGAGCCAGCATGGCTCAGCTTGGCAACCTCTCCCTTTCCCCTCAGCGTGGCTGGCTGAGGAATTCTGGGAGTTGAAGTCCACCAGTCATAAAAGAGCCAAGGTTGCCTACCCCTGTAAATCTAAACCATGTATGACGTAATCTCTAATCCTCATCAATGGAGAATCTGGGTTGTTTTCCTACCCTCTGGTTTTCAGTCTCCCCGAAATTGCGATCTCTTTTTGCGAATTCCATCTGCAAAATAGATTGTGGGTTGATGTTATCAAGAAATGATCATCAGAACTGGATAAAAATAGGCCAAGATGAATTCGTGATGACTCCCCAGACACGGCCAGGCGGCTTTCTTAGCCTGGATGCTTTCTCAGCTGCTCAATCTATTTTGTGGTCCTCCATCCAGAAAATAATCAGGTCTGACCTTGCTTAGCTGTTCAAGTTCAGCTAAAATAGCTTGAAGTGCTAAAAGGTCTTTAAAGATTTTTTCCCCCCTCCTGTTGGGTCAATTTTTCATCCAGAACAATTTCACAGTCCTAAGTGCAATAAAAAGTGCAGTACAGCTAAGTCCTCGATGTACGACCGCAATTGAGCCCCAAATGTTTGCTGCCAAGTTGTTAAGTGAATCACTGCAGTTGTTAAGTTAGTAACCCGGTTGTTAAGTGAATCTGAGTTCCCCATTGCTTGTCAGAAAGTCACAAAAGGGGATCACCTGACCCCAGGACACTGCAAACCGTCATAAATACGAGTCAGTCGCCAAGCGTCTGAATTTTGTGACCGTGGGGATAACGCGATGGTCGTAAATGTGAAAAACGGTCATAAGCCACGTTTTTTCAGTGCCGCTGTAACTCTGAGCGGTCACTAAATGAACTGTTGTAACTTGAGGACTATCTGTGGCTTGTCTGCATATTAAAGAACGGGCACTCTTAACTCGGAGGTTTTTCTGGATTTAATAATAATAATAATAATAATAATA
>NW_015389801.1:25553-39911 GCF_001527695.2 Protobothrops mucrosquamatus | reverse complement strand
ACCCCACATTTTTCTATCTTGTCAAGTAGTAGGTTGTGATGTACTTTATCAAATGCCTTACTGAAGTCCAAGTAAATTATATCCACAGCATTCCTCTCATCCACTAATTTTGTCACTTGGTCAAAGAATGCAATAAGATTTGTCTGGCATGATCTATTTTTGACAAACCCATGTTGGCTTTTAGTAATGACTTTGTTTCGCTAGAGATCCCGGCTTCTCCCCAGGCAGCGTAAAACGTAGAAAATATTAAACAGAAGGAATCTAATTATTAACTGATTGATAATGTGCCCTGCTAGTTCATATTATTTCTTGGCTCACTTGTTTATTAATAGAACAACTACAACTGTTTGTTAAATATTTAAGCCACATCTCGGAGAGAGAGAGAAAAAATGTCATTTTTAGGACAGCTTCCAAGGTTGATTCAATTATCTGTTCTCACAATATCACGGCTGCTGTTTTTATAAGCTTTTCCAGGTTGGTTAATTGCCTTGTTTTTCTCTTGCGTTACATGTAGTCCTCGATTTACAACAGTTCATTTAGTGACCATTCAGAGTTACAACGGCACTGTAAAATGTGACTTACGACCGTTTTTCATAATTATGACCTTTGCAGCATCCCCACGATCACGTGATCAAAATTCAGACGCTTGGTGACTGGTTCGTAGTTATGACGGTCGCAGTGTCCCGGAGTCACGTGATCCCCTTTTTGCGTCCTTCTGACGAGCAAAGTCATTGGGGGGGGGGCAGCCGAATTCACTTAACAACCGGGTTTCTAACTTGTGACCTGCAGTGATTCCCTTAACAACTAGGGCAAGAAAGGTCGCAAACCGGGACAAAACTCACTTAACTAATGTCTCGCTTAACGACATGAATTTTGGGCTCAATTGTGGTTGTAAGTCGAGGACAACCTGTATTAAACATCAGAAGGAAGAGAGATAAAGAAGCCGGTGAGAGGCTCAAAGGTGAACTCCACCCTGTAGTTTATCAGCTGCTAAAACTCTCAAAACGGTAGTCCTCATCTTATGACCGTTTGTTTAGTGACTATACGAAGTTACCATGGATGTAAAAACGGGGATTTAGAATAGAATAGAATAGAATAGAATAGAATAGAATAGAATAGAATAGAAGCTGGAAGGGACCTTGGAGGTCTTCTAGTCCAGCACCCTGCTCAAGCAGGAGACCCTAGGGTTTCCTGCCTGAGCAGGGGGTTGGACTAGAAGACCTCCAAGGTCCCTTCCAACTCTGTTATTCTATTCTATTCTATTCTATTCTATTCTATTCTATTCTATTCTATTCTATTCTATTCTATTCTATTCTATTCTGGTCTGGTCTGGTCTGGTCTGGTCTGGTCTAGTCTTAGGCTTTATAATAATATAATATAGTTACTCCTTGTCTTACATGTATAGTATTCCTTTAGCGAACATTTGAAGTTACAACAGCACTAAAAAAAAGACTTACGACCAATTCTCACACAAACATCACAGCATTCCCCAAGGTCATGTGATCAAGGGTGCTTGGCAACCGGCCTGTATTTATGACGGTTTGCAGCATCCCGGGGTCACGTGATCCCCCATTTGCGACCTTCTGACAAGCAAAGTCAATGATCCGGGAAGCCAGATTTGCTTAATGACCGTGTGACTCACTTAACAATGGAATCAGTGATTCGCTTAAGCCACAGTGGCCAAAAAAGATCGTAAAATCAGATACGACTCATTTAACAACCACCGGATTGGAAATTCTGCCCCTGCCCCCCAATTGTGGTCGTAAGAGGAGAACGTCCCGTAAAAGAAATTACAGAGAGGAAAAACGTCCCCATTAACCTGGGAAGGGTGTGGGGGTTTTTTTCTGCCACTGCCACTTCGCTTTGTGTTAGATAGACAATCTGTGCCTCCTTTTCTTCAGATATTTGTGTTTATGAACGAGGCAACATGATTGCCGCCTCTCAGCGGAAGAGAAGACACATCCGAGCCGAGTCTATCGCAATTTAAGTTCCCATTATGTCTTATCTTTGAACAGCACCGGGCAAAGTGTATTTATGCATTTATTTATTTCGCACAATTCTATCCCGCTGCAATCAGGACGGTTCTCGGCGGCTTACGCCGAGCATAAAAATTAATTAAAACTAACTTAACAGTAAGAACAGTGGGAACGAAACGAAAGAAGGAACACAATAAAAACACAAGAGAAGGATGGGGCTGGTAAGCGAGGGGAAAGCTTATACTGCGACACGATTCCGTCTTTAGTTGTATTATTATTATTATTATTATTATTATTATTATTAATAATAATAATAATAATAATAATAATGTTGGAAGGGACCTGGAGGTCATCTAGTCCAACCCCCTGCTCAGGCAGGAAACCCTATACTATTTCGGACAAATGGCTGTCCAGTTTCTTCTTAAAAACTTCCCGTGTTGGAGCATTCACCGCTTCTGGAGGCAGGTTGTTCCACTGGTTAATTATTTTAACTGTCAGGAAATTTCTCCTTAGTTTTAGGTTGCTTCTCTCCTTGATGAGTTTCCATCCATTGCTTCTTGTCCTGCCTTCAGGTGCTTTGGAGAATAGCTGGACTCCCTCTTCTTTGGGGCAACCCCTGAGATACTGGAACACTGCTATCATGTCCCCCCTCGTCCTTCTCTTCATTAGACTACACATACCCAATTCCAGCAACCGTTCCTTATATGTTTTAGCCTCCAGTCCCCTGATCATCTTTGTTGCTCTTCTCTGCACTCTTTTTTAAAGTTTCAACATCTCTTTTACATCGTGGTGACCAAAACTGGATGCAGGATTCCAAGTGTGGCCTTACCAAGGCCTTGTAAAGTGGTATTAACACTTCACGTGATCTTGATTCTATCCCTCTGTTCATGCAGCCTAGCACTGTGTTGCCTTTTTTGGCAGCCGCAGCACACGGCTGGCTCATATTTAAATGATTGTCCACTAGAACTCCGAGGTCCCTCTTACTACTATTGAGCAAGGTACTCCCTACTACTATTGAGCAAGGTACCCCCTATATCAACAAGGAGGGAGGCCAGGCTGATCTCCTTCGGGAGATTGTTAAAATTCTTATTACAGGCAGTCCTCGACTTACAACCATTTAGTTAGTGACCGTTCAAAGTTACAACGGCACTGAAAAAGTGACCTATGACAATTACACCCTTTCCATCATCCCCATGATCAAAATCCAGATGTTTGGCAGCTGGCTCATATTTACGACGGTTGCAGCGTCCTGCGGGTCAACGCTATTCCCCTTTTGCGACTTTCTGACAAGCAAAGTCAAGCCAGATTTGCTTAACAACCGGGTTACTAAGAACCGCAGTGATTCACTGAACAACTGAGGCAAAAAAGGTCATAAATTTTACCTCATAAAATGAGGTAAAATTCACTGAACAAACATCTCATTTAGCAACAGAAATTTTGGGCTCATTTGTGGTCGAGACGTTCAGGAGCTGTGTTCAAAGTTACGACACTGCTGAAAAAGTGGCTTACCACGCCAGTCCTCACACTTATGACTGTTGCATGACATGACTGTGTAATATTGTTGTGATCTGAGCACTTGGTGTGCATTTACGACAGTTGCCATGTTCCAATTGTCATGGGATTCCCCATCTGGGATTCTCCCAGCGGGCTGTGGACAAGCCAAGTCAGTGGGGGGGGGAGCCAGATCCACTTAACGACCATGTGACTTGCTTAACAACTTCAGGGATTCCCTTAACAAATGTGGCAGAA
This sequence comes from Protobothrops mucrosquamatus, assembly GCF_001527695.2. Classification (NCBI taxonomy): domain Eukaryota; kingdom Metazoa; phylum Chordata; class Lepidosauria; order Squamata; family Viperidae; genus Protobothrops; species Protobothrops mucrosquamatus. The sequence goes on along the minus strand of NW_015389801.1, from coordinate 36,186 downwards.
AAGGTCGTAAAATGGGGCGAAGCCCACTTCACAGCTGTCTCTCTTTGCAAGGGAAACGGCTCAAGCGTGGTCGTAAGTTGAGGACTACCTGCCTATTGCTAATGTTGCGATAGCTTTAACCTTTAGAGATAAAGAGAAGTTTATATAAGTATTTAACTAAGATTTCTAAAAGGCCAAAGTTGATAACCAGAACACTGTTTTAAATCTTGCATGCAAAGTTAAATGCGGCATGAATAAACAGCATGAAAACTGATCAAGTTATCTGTTATACAGGAAAGCTTTCTGTCATAAGCTTAATATTTAATACCAAGATCTTTGTCTTATTTATCATTTTTGTAAATATTATAGATTGTATCAGTTGAATACAAAATAGATAAGTCCTGGGAATGGTTAGATTTATCCAACATCTTTCTAGCCTGAGAGATTAAGAGACACAGAAAACGAGGTTCAGAAAATGTCCCAATTAGGATTCATTGAACCATCAAATAGTGATTTTAGAACAGTTTTGGTCCTAAAAGCTAATGACCAAATGAGATTTGGTGTGGACTTAGGAAAACTTAATCAAGTTACAAAATCTCTACTTTCAGTCATTCCAAACAGGCTGGGATATAGGCAAATGTTATGTAAATCTTGTCTCGTGTTTTGTGGTGTACCTGCCCCTTTTAGGACAATGCATAAACGGGCATCTGAAAGGAACATTGAGCCAAAGCAGTGTTTCTCAACTTTGGCAAGTTTAAGATAGATGGTCTTCCACTCCCAGAATTCCCCAGCCAGCATGCTTTAAGATGGGTGGACTTCAGCTCCCAGAATTCCTCAGCCAGCTATGCTTTAAGATGGGTGGACTTCAACTCCCAGAATTCCTCAGCCAGCTATGCTTTAAGATGGGTGGACTTCGACTCCCAGAATTCCCCAGCCAGCATGCTTTAAGATGGGTGGACTTCGACTCCCAGAATTCCCCAGCCAGCATGCTTTAAGATGGGTGGACTTCGACTCCCAGAATTCCCCAGGCGGCATGCTTTAAGATGAGTGGATTTAATTTCCCAGAATTCCCCAGGCGGCATGCTTTAAGATGGGTGGACTTCAATTCCCAGAATTCCCCAGCCAGCATGCTTTAAGGGGTGGACTTCAACTCCCAGAATTCCACAGCCAGCCATGCTTTAAGATGGGTGGATTTCAACTCCCTGAATAACCCAACCAGCTTGCTTTAAGAGGGGTGAACTTCAACTCCCAGAATTCCCCAGCCAGCATGCTTTAAGATGGGTGGACTTCAACTCCCAGAATTCCCTAGCCTGGGGGAGTTGAAGTCAACCCATCTTAAAGTTGCCAAGGTTGAGAAAGACTAGAGTAGAAAATAACAAGCAAAGGAGGAGGGGGAGGTTAGGCCTCAGAATCAGGAAGATGCCCCTTCTGAGGATGCTCCTTGCATGTGTTGTGCCTGTGAACAAGAAGCCACCCGACATCCTGTGACACCTCGAGGAGACTCACTCCCTGGAGAGGCGCATCCAGCCACAACTGTGTTAAAAGGCCAGTGTCACGCTGGCCTTGACCCCAGATTGAACTGAATAACTGAATAAGGCTGTGTCAGCTCCAGTTCCTAATCACATCAATCTTTTTGCTGCAGCAGCAGCTCGGCTTGGCTCCTTGACATCACAGCGGAAAAAAATAAAGCTATCTCGCCAGAGGAAAAGTGCATTAGATCCGGAGACAGGAGGAATTTGGAAATGCGCAGTCATAAAAATAAGGTGACCAACTTTTTTACAATGAAAAGGAGGACACAAATAAATTGAAGGAAAAAATATCGTAAAAGCTGGCTCGGCCCATGGAAAGTCAACCGCCCGCCACGCCCCCGCCCGCAGCCGCCACGCCAGCACCGCTGCCCTGCCGTGTAGAGCGGGCCCCGCGGCTCCCAAAGCACCAGCCGTGCCGGCTCCGGCCTTGGAGGGCAGCCTGCCATCGACACACCCCGCCTGCAGCCACCCCGCCAGCACCACCGCCCACCCTGCGCAGCCCCGTGTAGAGAGGGCCCCGCGGCTCCCACAGCACGGGGGGCAGCTGGCCGCTGCTGCCCCTCACACCCCCGCCCACAGCACCCCGCTGCCCCTGCCTCTTGCGCCCGCAGCCATTATTGCCCTAGCAGAGCCGAAGATCAAGAGAAACTTACCGCTCCAATCTCCTCCAGGTATCTTCGGAACTAACTAGGACAATGGTTCTCAACCTTTTTAATGCCGCGACCCCCAACCGGTCGTAAGTCGAGGACTAAACCGGTCGAAGGCGAGGACTAAACCGGTCGTAAGTCGAGGACTAAACTGGTCGTAAGTCGAGGACTACCCAACCAGTCGTAAGTCGAGGACTTTCTCTGCCTGGGAGTGCCGCGCATGCGTGGTTCTGCCCCCTGCGCCGGCCGAGGCGTAGCTGGCAAGCGGCAGAGACGGAGCAGGCCGACCACCAGCTGGCCCAGCTCAAGGGAGGTAAGGCACCCGCCGGAAAAGGGGAAAAAAATGGCGGACAGCCTTGCTTGGCGACCCCCGTGAAATGGTCGATCAACCCCAAATGGGGTCGCGACCCATAGGTTGAGAACTGCTGAACTAGGAGATGGTGTAGTTGGGTAGCAGGGAGGGGTGCTAAGTTCCTGCCAATTCGCCTTCGCTGCAGACAACTTACATGTGCAAAGTTTGCCGGCCGGGTGTTTTGGCGCGCTCAGTGCTCAGCGCTCAATAGGGGGAGTAGCACAGCTCATGCAAAAGTTGAAAAAAAACCATTAAAAAAAGGTGCCGAAACGCCGTTCTGAGCGTTCTATGAGGAAAAAAAAGCCCTGCAGATTAGTCTTCAAATATCAAAAAGGAGGACATGTAGGAGGACATTTTTCGAGGGAGGACAGAACTTACAAAACGAGGACTGTCCTCTCTAAAGGAGGACGGTTGGTCACCTTAATAAAAAGGATGTCAGCCCCGTCTTCATTGCAGCAAAACTGGGCTAAAATCTGTTAAAAAGACACTCAGACCTTCAGGAACTTCTGAGGTGGAATTTTGGGCGGGAAAACTAAGAAGCCGTTAGGAAGGGGTCTGAGAAATGGCTGTGGATGAAACGCGAGCCCCATTTGCAGCGAAATCGGTCTTCGTGTTCTCAGAAGAATAATTTGGGGTGCCTACGCGAGCCGGGTTTGCGCAAGCATAAAAATGAAATCCAGACCAACTGTGAGGAAAGGAGATATATTTGTTCCCAAAAGCAAAGGGATTTGCTTTGGGGGCAGCTGTGGAGAGATGGGGCACAGAGATACTGTTTTATAGGGGGGTTTGTCCTGTGTGTGTGTGGGGGGGGGGAAGTAGGTATGTGCTGATTCTAGTGTTGAAGGAAAAGTCTTCATCAGGGTTCAGTCCAAGCCGGGAATAAACAACATGGCGACTGCTTTAGAAAGAAGGTTGCAGTTTATTGAAGAGGAGAGCCAGACAGGAAGATGGCTCTGGAAGAAAAGAGAGAGAGCACATGTAGGGAGTGGGTTTTTATACCCTCTGGAGCCTTTTGTTTGGAGTTGTTTCTGTGGCATGAACTTTGACCTGAGTCTGAGTGTGCCTTTCTGGCATTCTGATGGTGGTGGGTTAATCCTATTATGTCCTGTCCTAGAGTTTGGGTGGGGTATGTAGATTTTAGGTGTCTTTGTCTTCCTAAGCTTCTAGCTGGGCGCCAACATTCCTGGGTTATTTAAATCTGCATTTCTGCAGAGCTGGTTTCTACTTGGGGGAGGGAGACTAGGCTAGGCTAGGCTGGAATAGAATAGAATAGAATAGAATAGAATAGAATAGAATAGAATAGAATAGAATAGAATAGAATAGAATAGAGTAGAGTAGAATAGAATAGAATAGAATAGAATAGAATAGAATAGAATAGAATAGTTTTGGTCACCACGATGTAAAAAAGATGTTGAGACTCTAGAGAGAGTGCAGAGAAGAGCAACACAGAGGATCAGGGGACTGGAGGCTTAAACATATAAGGAACAGTTGCTGGAATTGGGTAGGTCTAGTTTAACGAAGAGAAGGACGAGGGGGGACAGGATAGCCGTGTTCCAGTATCTCAGGGGCTGCCCCAAAGAAGAGGGAGTCAAGCTATTCTCCAAAGCGCCTGAAGGCAGGACAAGAAGCAACGGATGGAAACTAACCAAGGAGAGAAGCAACCCGGAACTAAAGAGAACTTCCTGACAGTTAGAACAATTAACCAGTGGAAATACCTGCCTCCAGAAGCGGTGAATGCTCCAACACTGAAAGTTTTTAAGAAGAGACTGGACAGCCATTTGTCTGAAATGGTAGAGGGTTTCCTGCCTGAGCAGGGGGTTGGACTAGATGACCTACAAGGTCCCTTCAAGCTTTATTATTATTATTGATGATCATCGCACAGTCAGCCAGATGTTCAGACTGGATTTGGCATTTTGTCTACCTATCGAGTCCTTACCAAGGACCTGGGATAGGCAGATTCAGATGTTTGATGGTATTACAGATATCGCCGCAGGATGTTTATTATTATTATTATTATTATTATTATTATTATTAGTAGTAGTAGTAGTAGTAGTAGTAGTAGTAGTAGTAGTAGTATAATTCTACATTGCTTTAAGATGGATAGATTTCACCTCCCAGAATTCCCCAGCCAGCATGCTTTAAAGATGGAATAACTTCAGCTCCCAGAATTCTCCAATCCGCAGGCTGGCTGAGGAATTCTGGGAGTTGAATCCATCCATCTTAAAGTTTCTGAGGCTGAGGACCGGGGCTTTCTTTCTCATAAATGCTACTAATTAGATCTCTGAAGATGCGGCCTTTGGATTAACTGTTTTGGGTTCAAATTGCAAGATAGGAAAAGCGGCCCTCCAGCTGTAATTGGCTGAGCTTATTAAATTTGAAAATATAATAAAATCTGAAGCGGATAATCCATCCTGAGCCCGCTCTGATGCACTTCCTTTTAATAAATATTACTCATCAGAGCTCTGGAGACCTATCCTTTAGATTAACTGTTTCCAGTTCAAATTCCCACCGGTGAAGCACGGTTTCCAGTTTGCAAGCTGCAATCGGTGGATTGGGATCATAAGATCAATAAAAGTTTCTGTCGTTTAATAAAATGTGCTAGTTGTAAAAAAAAAAAAGCGCTACGTCCCTTCTTCTCATTTTTGGGGAAAGCCCAGGTAGTTAAGTTGTTAAGTGAATCAGAAGGTCGTAAAGGGGGATCACATGACCCCAGGATATTGCGACCGTCGTAAACATGAGTCGTTTCCCAACTGGCCAAATTTTTTTTTATTATTAAAATGTTTATAAAATTTTACAATATAAATCCCCCCCTTCCCCTTCCCACCCTTCCACCCCCCCTCCCTCCCCCCTCATTTCCCAGTGCCAATCACAGGGTTAACAATAACATAATCATACTCTAATTAACATTAATCAACTATTAAAATAACATATCTATAACCTCCTTTAACTCTCTTTTAAACAGTACAATTATTAAAAACAATAATAATAACAACACTTTAATAATTAAAAATAATACTAAATAAAATATTCTAACCTTTATACAACCATAATATTCCAAAATTTACTCAAAAACCAAATGATATTTTTTAGTCCCATATTTACACTCAATATAATCTATCCATCTTCTCCAAACCAAAATAAATCTTTCTTGTGAGTGATTCTTCACATAAGCGGAAATCTTGGCCATTTCTGCTAAATTCGAGACTTTAAATGACCATTCTTGTATAGTAGGTAAACGTTCTGTTTTCCAATACTGAGCTACTAATAGTCTTGCAGCAGTTATAAAGTTCAACATCAATTCCATTTCTTTCGCATCCAAGTCTTCCATAATACCCAACAAAAATATCTGCGGCAACTGGCCAAAATTTTGATCGTGTGATCATGGGGACACTGCGAAGATTGTGAGCGTGAAAATCAGTCATAAATCGCTTATTTGAGTGTCATTGTAAGTTCAAATGGTCACTAAATGAACTGTTGTAAGTCGAGGAGTACCTTATTTGTCAAGGCTGCAGAGGTGGTCGATTTCGGCCCACGGCGGGGGGGGGGGGGTCAGACTAGATGACCTCTCGGGTTCCCTTTCAAACCCTTTTAAGGCTTTTCTTTCCTTCTGTGAAATAATCACAGGCAGCACTGTGTAGTAACCAGAGTCTTTCCAAGCCATTTCACTCACCCTCCCTCCTTTCTACATGGTCCTTGCTGTAACAAAAATAGAAGCGTTGCAAGAATTTTAATTTTTGACAGGTTGTGAAACACACCCAGTTCCTGTTGGAGTCCTCTCCCTGAACAAGTAGCAGCCAAGAAGGCGAGTGTGGTTGTGCTTGTGGTGATATGTTCCGGGTGAATGCGTATTTGATGCAAGGGCATTCTTTGGGAAAACACACACACACACAAACATGCACACCAGAAAGGGGTTTATTTGCATCTCTTGTACCACTGATCATTTATTTCTTTTTTTAAAAAAAATCTCTTTCACATACAGTTGGCATCATAGCACCCACTGGAGAAATAAACTGAAGAAGGAAAGGAAGGAAGGAAGGAAGGAAGGAAGGAGGGAGGGAGGGAGGGAGGGAGGGAAAGGAAGGAAGGAGGGAGGGAGGGANAAGGAAGGAAGGAAGGAAGGAAGGAGGGAGGGAGGGAGAGAGGGAGGGAGGAAAGAAAGAAAGGAAGGAAGGAAGGTAAAAGGGAGGCAGAAAGAGATAGAAAGAAAAAGACAGAGAAAACCAAAAGAAAGAAACTGAGAATGAGTAAGAAAAAGAGGAAGAAAGAGAAAAGAGAAAGAGGGTGGAGAGAGGAGAGAGAGAAAAAAGAAAGTGACAGAGTAAGAGAGAGAAAAAGAGACAAAAAGAAATAGAGAAGGAAAGAGAAAAACAGAGCGAGAAAGAAATAGAAAGAAAATGAGAAGGAGGAAGAGAAAGAGAAAAAGGAAGAGGAAGAGAGAAAGAAAGAGAAAGGAAGGAAGGAAGGAAGGAAGGAAGGAAGGAAGGAAGGAAGGAAGGAAGAAAGAAAGAAAGAAAGAAAGAAAGAAAGAAAGAAAGAAAGGATTTGCAATATGTCAGTCTCCTTTTTAAATTCAATCGTCATATTGTTGTGTTGCTCTTTAAATTGTACATAAGGTCATAACACGCTAAGCTGTTTTTCTTCAAAGAAATTTTCATTCTAATCAATCCATCGATCAGCTGGATTTGTTAAATGCCAAATTCTAATTCCAAGAAGACTCTTAAGGCTAGCTACACTGGTTCCAAAACATATATTAAAACCATAGTAAACACCACATAACTGCCCAGACCAAACAACACCCCTCGACATGTAAAAACCCGGCAAACCCAGCCCGAGTCATTTTCTGCTTGGATGACTGCAAGGCGCTATTCATGGGGCTGCCCTTGAAGACTAACATCAAGAGTCCATCGGACTTGGGCAACCCTTGTAGGGTATTTGAAGAATGTATTGAAGAATGTGCCACCAAAACGGGGGCCAGAATATCAGTTGCTAAGTGAGGCAGTTGTTAAGTGAGTCGCCCTCGATGTTATAACCTTTTTTTGATCCGGTTGTTAAGCAAATCACACGGTCGTTAAGCGAATCTGGCTTCCTCCGTTGGTTGCTTGTCGGATGCCCGCTGGGAGAATCACAAATGGGAATTGAATACGACAATTGGAACATGGCCACGGTCGTAAATACACACCAATGGCCAAGGGCTCAAAAATCACAACAATATTACACAATCGCGTCACGCAACAGTCATAAGTGCGAGGACTGGTGTGGTAAGCCACTTTTTCAGCACCGTCATAACTTTGAATACAGCTCCCTCACTCCTCGACTTACGATGACTGAGCCCCAAATTTCTGAAGCTATGGAGACATTTGTTAAGTGAATTTTACCCCATTTTTCTTCCCACCGATGTTAAGTGAATCACAGCAGTTCTTAACTTAGTAACACAGTTGTTAAGTGAAGCTGGCTTCCCCCCTTGACTTTGCTTGTCAGAAGGACACAAATGGCGATTACGTGACCCCCGGACACTGAAACCGTCATAAATACGAGTCAGTTGCCAAGCGTCTGAATTTTGCTCACCTGACCATAGGGATACCACAACGGTCGTAAGTGTGAAAAACGGCCCTAAGTCCCTTTTTTCAGTGCCGTGGTAACTTGGAACGGTCACTAAATGACCTGTTGTAAGTCGAGGACTACCCGAACTCATTAAATTAACAGTCGTACGTTGAGGACTAGCCGCATCGCCTCCATATCTGTTTAAAGTTCCACAGATAAATAAGAAATTAGAATTTATGACAGCTGGAGGGTAACCTACTTAACAAATTTAACAAATAAATACCTAAAATTTAAGATAGCAGATGATGTCGCTTGTTCGTGAAAGCGTGTACAAATTAGAACGGAAGACAACATTTGAATTATGGTTTGCTGACCAGTTTCGTTAACAGGCTGGATAGAACACGAATAACAATAATTTTAAAAAATCCCCGAAAAGGCATATAAAGCCTTCTAATAAAATTAAGCGGGAAATAAAATAAAATAAATAAAAAATAAGACCGAGCAATAAACACCAGCGCCGGAGTAGTAAAAGATTAAATACTTAAGACTAATTACCGCTTTATGAAACTACTTTGCTAAGGTGGCGAATGGAGAAGAGAGTCAATATATAAATGGCATAAAATGCAGATAAAAGTTGGCAAATTACATTCTGGGTTTCTCCCGTCAGGCTGAGGATAAACGTCGCTTTGTTTCGCTGACTTATTTCGAGCAGAAATCACAAGAGCTCTCGTGAAAAAAGCCGGAGAGAAGGAAAACGAAGCATCTGGGTTAAGATTAAATATTAAAGAGACAAAGAAAATGTCGCCCGTTTAATGAACGCGACGTCGACGGTGAGGGGAAAAAAAAGAGAAGAAAAGAAATAGATTTGTGTTTTTTTCCCCTCAGACTCCGGAATAGAGAAGAATAAAAGAGAAATAAAAAAGGAGATTAATCTTAGGGTAGCAGGCACTGAAAAATTTGCATTGGATCGTCGAAGATATTTCAAAGACTGTTAAGATCAGAATGATAAAGCAACGCGGGGAGTCCTCAACTTACGACAACGGGAAATGGACTTTACCTAGACGTTGTGAAGCGAATTATGCCTCATTGTGTGACCTTTTTTGTTAGATAGATAACCTTTATTATCATTTTTTTACAGTAATTTGTTAAGTGAATCACGGCCGTTGCTAAGCGAATCATGCAGTTGTAAAGTGAATCCAGCTTCCCTCATGGATTTTGCTCGTCAGAAACCGGCTGGGAAGGTTCGAGCAAGTGACCCCAGGATGCTGCGACCATTGTAAATACAAGCCAGTTGCCAAAGCGCCCAGACTTTGGTCGCTTTGTGAAGCACGAGGACCCGTCATAAGTTGCTCTCTTCAGTGCTGTGGTAATGTTGAACGGTCGCTAAATGAATGGCTGTAACTGGAGGACTATCAGTAGTGAAATATGGCTCGGAACAGCAAAGGAAGGATGATTAGGGAGACCGCCAACTTCAGTGAAGAACTGAGGACTTCATGTGGCAGGAGGTTCCCCTGGCTAAGAAGATATACAGAAGTGTCTTCTAAAAGCAGGCTTGGATTAATAGATCATAAACAAAGTATTGTTTGAATAGTTTTATTGTTGAGATATTGTAATAGAAAAACCAGGTTAAAGGCACTCCCCAACATATAATCATTCGTTTAGTGGCCGTTCGAAGTTACAACGGCACGGAAAAAAGGGACTTACGACCATTTTTCATACTTACATCCGTGGCAGCATCCACATCTGGTAACGTGATCAAAATTGAAACACTTGGTGAATGGTTCATATTTACAACGGTCACAGTGTCCCCTGGGGGTCACGTGATCCCCTTTTGTGATCTTCCGACAAGCAAAGTCCAAGGAGAAGCCGGATTCACTTAACGACTGCAGTGATTCACTTACCGACTGGGGCAAGAAAGGTTGTAAAATGAGGCAACATTCGCTTAACAACTGTCTTGCTTATCAACGGAAATTTTGCGCTCAGTTGCAGTCATAAGGCGAGGACTACTTATACACGGCCTCAGTTAGGAAAGAAAAAGGGCAGATTTATTCAAAGTAAAAAAGCTAAAAGTCACACTTTGTGGGTGGTTTTTTCGTACCGAATGCAAAATGCAAACTTCATGCGTAGAATCGCCGTATTGGAGCTGGCAGTGACTGATCACGGATGGGATATGGGAGCCGCGGTGCAAAATTCAATGAAAACATCAACCAAGATGCACGGCTGCGGCAAAAAAAGAAGCAAAAAATCCTCGCTCAGAATTATTAGGAAGGGAATTAAAAATGAAATTGTCAATATCATTAGGCCTGGATATCAATCTGAAAGGATAAACCACTTTAGAGGGCTCTATCCTGCTTGGGCTGCTGCCCTTGAAAAATGTTTCTTATGGCTGGAAAAAATGCAAAAATTAAATTATATTAAGAATAAAATAAATTAAAATAAATTAAAATAAAATAAATTAAAATAAAATAAAATAAAATATTAAAATAAAAATAAAATAAAATAAAATAAAATAAAATAAAATAAAATAAAATAAAATAAAATAAAATAAAATAAATAAAATAAAATAAAATAAAATAAAATAAAAT
>NW_015389801.1:8539-25236 GCF_001527695.2 Protobothrops mucrosquamatus | reverse complement strand
AAACAAAATAAAACCTCCTGCCTGAGCAGGGGGTTGGACTAAATGTCCTCCAAGGTCCCTTCCAAGTTTATTATTATTATAAAGTGTGCTGGACCGGTAATGTAATCACCTGGCCAGAGCATGTATAAGCTATGAGAACTGTATGGTAGAATGTTTGGCATTTAAAGGGTTAGATGCTGTTTCCTTAAGAGATGGCTTATGGGTAATGTAGTTTTAGCTGTTCAATGAATCCTCTGTTAACAAGTCAGTGGGAGGGGCTATTAAGTTGATCACAGGATATCCTGCCAGCCGGTAAAGAATCTTTTTGTTTCATCCAGCCACATGGTTCCTACCCCGTGGCTTAGAAGGGGTAGGAATATAAGAAGGGCGGGATATAAATCAAAAATAAAGTAAAGTAAAGTAAAGTAAAGAGGTTCTATGCCAACATGTGAGTCTTATGCAGAAGAAGAGGGGGGAAATCCATTATCAATTTACCTGTGGAATGAGTAATAATGATGAATATGTTTCTGGATACATCTCTACATAACCGTGGGTCATGTTTGAGGATGCCTAGAAATAAAGCGATATTTCTTTTGCTTGTTTCGCCTGTCTCGACCGAATTACAGCAGCTTATTCTGTCTGGGTCAGAACAGTAAATTGATATGGCTAATTTTCCTCTAATGGCAAGTTTCGTCTGCCTGCATTCGTAAAATTCACAAGTCTGTCTCTCTCTTCGCTAAAAGTAAAGTTAATGAGAGTTCTCTATGCTAAAAGGAATTATTTAATCTCTATGTCTGTTCAAAGAAAGTGCATGCCTTGCTTACCTGAAGGAATGTAAATGGAGGTGGTTCATCATCCTAGTCAGCATTTGCAAGAAAATCAAGCCTCCCCCCCCTTCTGGCCTCCCCCCCTTCCTTCCTTCCCATGCAAACCTGCCTAAAAGTGTTTCTAAGGACAATTCAAGAAAGAAGAGAAAGTCATTGTGATTAACGCTTCACGTGCCTGTTTAACTGGCTGTATGCTAACAGCATTTGTTTTCATGCCAATTGGAAATGCTCTTCAGCTTGCCTGATGCAAAGTGCTAATTTGGAAGAGAGAGCGCTAATTGATGATGTATAAGTGCTCCTGCAACTTCAGAACTGTGTTTCCTTTGTCTGCATATTGTTCAGAATTAACGATGCAGCCCAAAAGCCCCCCCCCTCCTCCTGGTCAGGAACAAAGTGATGAATGAGGGGACTGGCTCTCTCACCCCCTCCCTTGGAATTAAAGGAATGTGTTTCAGGACAAACCCATCTCAAGCATAGGCAATGCAGTAATGCCCTCTAGTGGCAACCTGCAAACAACCAATCCACATTTGCAAAGCAATTACACTACAGGCCTTCTGCCTTATAGCCCTGCTGGAAGAGCAGCACCCCCCCCACCTTGGTAGCTGATCTGCAAATAGCAGGCTTGCACCAATACAAGTTAATAGCACTCCCCCAGAGGTGAAAGAAGGAACTTCGCTGAAAGCCGACGCCACAGCAGCCGTAGCAGTTATGCCCATAGCTAGAGAAGAGCGACAGAAAAAGATAGAATTGGCCGACATAGAGCTACATACAGCAAAGACAAAGCAGCTGCCTAAGGAAAGAATGGCCAAACGGGAGGCTGAAGAAGTCCTACATGCGGCAAAAGCAGAGCAACTGGGAACAGAAGAAGTGGCCACAGCAACTCTACGTGTGGTTAGACAAAGGGAAGAAATGGCCATAGCTCAGGCCAGGATCGAGTTTCAACAGCTCGGACGGGAGGCAGCAGAGGCAAAGAAAAGACTCTGGCCAGCCTTGAGTTTTCACGGTTCGAACAGAAGGCAGCAGAAGCAGCCACAAAGGTAGCAGCTTTACAGAAAAGCCTTGATAGTTGTGTCAAGGCCCCCGTGGAGGACCAGAAAATGCCACAACATGAGCAGGCAAGAGCACCGCGGTTATCCACAAGCCCCCCAAGATGAAGTAGACAGGAAGGAGAATCTCAACGACCAGATGCGCCAACCTGCCAGAGAGCCAACGTACAATCTGGATCATGAGACCTTCCCCCCGGTGTTATACCACTGACTCCAACGAACCAAACCACAGATGGTAACCGGATAAGTCCATTTGCAATGGTGACAGCTCCACAGCAAGAAGTGCAGTTGCTGCAGGACAACATTGCCAGAGCTCAGACCAGAATGGAGTCTACACTGAAGCAACAGGAAGCAGCATCCCGAGGAACCGCCCCCAGATCTGACTACGGAGGAGAATCTCGACCACCAGTTGAGCCAACCGTCCTGGGAGCCGGTAATGCAACATCCGAACGACGAGACACCCCCCCAACAAGTAAGCACACAAGAAGTCAGGCCCCCTCAGCTCAATGTAAGGGCAGAGGAATTCAGACCAAACCCACAAGGTCCCTCGTACGTGCCATGGCAAGATACTCTCAGCAGACATCACGCCGAAGAAAGTAACCAGCCAGACCTGGCACACGCCCCTGCTCTCGGGAGCAACGCACCACCTCCACCTGGTTACAGCCCATACGCAGGACCGATGTATCCCCTAACATTCGACGAAAGAATGTTGGACATGGCATCCAGAGGCGTGCGAAAATTCTCCGACAAACCAGGCAAGGAGTATTTATTGTGGAAGCATTTTTTCAAGCAAACCCTCCGTGAAGAGAAGTTACACCCAGGGGAAGAGTTCGTGCTTATGTCGGCATGGCTAGAACCAGAATCCTCAAAGATAGTGGATGTGATCTTCGTATCACATTTGAGTGACCCACCCATCGCCCTTCGAAAAGCCTGGGAAACGCTTGACAAGCACTATGGGGCACCTTGTTTGGTACAGTCCTCATTCCTACAGGAGCTCTACGATTTCCCTAACATCAATATCAACGATCCTAGTCAGATTTGGAGATTCTCCATCTTACTAGAAGGGCTCCAGGCAGTACGACAAAGTCTCACCATGCCGGGACTTGCCTGCCTTGACCAGTTCGACACGCAGAAGATTATCACTCGAAAACTACCAAGACAGTTGAAAGATAAATTGTTTGACATGACCCAGTCCCACAGGAAACAGTACCCCAGCAACCCCCCACCCTTTGCTGCTCTTGCAGATTTTGTTTCCAATCAATCAGATATGTACAATGACCCCAATTACCTTGACGTCCATGAAACATGTTTCACGATGCCAAAACAGACCAGTCGCAACTTTGGCACGAACAAGGGTCCTTTCCAAGCCACAAAGGACAAAACTCTTATTTCAGTATACAAGAGAGAGGTCACGACCCGGCCAAAGAAAACTTCCAAGGCGCAACCGCCGAGGAGTATTCATTCCAAACCTCGCCTATCCGACAAAGGCCTGACTTGCCCAATTCACAAATCTTCACACTCTCTAAACAATTGCAGAGAATTTGGAAGAAAGTCCCTGGGTAATCAAAAGGCCCTGCTCAAGGACCACAGGATATGCTACACGTGCTGTGACTCGATGGATCACATGGCCAAAGATTGTGCAGTTCAGGTGAAATCCCACCTGTGTAACAGTGACAAGCATTCGGCAGCCTTGCATCTAGAATCTAAGTAGCCCTCTGAGGAGCCACAACAAACAAGCTCGACCCCTCCCACGGCGACGGAACCTCAACGTGGCTCCAAAGAGCACCCAGAAACGTTCGGGGTATACTAGACACTCCAGAAGACAGGCTTAAGATACAGGAGGACCTGGACAGACTTGAACACTGGGCACTATCTAACAAAATGAAATTCAATGGTGAAAAAAGTCAGGTTCTACATTTAGGCAAGAAAAACCAAATGTACAGGTATAGTATAGGGGGTACCTTGCTCAATAGTAGTAACTGTGAGAGGGATTTCGGAGTCCTAGTGGACAATCCCTTAAATATGAGCCAGCAATGTGCTGCAGCTGCCAAAAAAGCCAACACAGTGCTAGGCTGCATTAACAGAGGGATAGAATCAAGATCAGGTGAAGTGTTAATACCACTTTACAAGGCCTTGGTAAGGCCACACTTGGAATACTGCATCCAGTTTTGGTCACCACGATGTAAAAAAGATGCTGAGACTCTAGAAAGAGTACAGAGAAGAGCAACAAAGATGATTAGGGGGCTGGAGGCTAAACCATATAAGGAACGGTTGCTGGAATTGGGTATGTCTAGTTTAACGAAGAGAAGGATAAGGGGGGACATGATAGCAGTGTTCCAATATCTCAGGGGCTGCCACAAAGAAGAGGGAGTCAAGCTATTCTCCAAGGCACCTGAAGGCAGGACAAGAAGGAATGGATGGAAACTGATCAAGGAGAGAAGCAACTTAGAACTAAGGAGAAACTTCCTGACAGTTAGAACAATTAACCAATGGAACAGCCTGCCTCTAGAAGCGGTGAATGCTCCAACACTGGAAGTTTTTAAGAAGAGATTGGACAGCCATTTGTCTGAAATGGTGTAGGGTTCCTGCCTGAGCAGGGGGTTGGACTCGATGACCTCCAAGGTCCCTTCCAACTTTATTATTATTATTATTATTATTATTATTATTATTATTATTATTATTATTATTACTATTACTATTACTATTACTATTACTATTATTATTATTATTATTATTATTATTATTATTATTATTATTATTATTATTATTATTATTATTATTATTATTATTATTATATGTGGTGACTCTCTACACCCTCCTTCATGCTCCCCCGTCTGTTTAGCTAAAGTCTACCCTGACGGGCAACCAGAAAAGGCTGTAAAGATGTACGTCATACTAGATGCACACAGCAAGGCCACAATAGCTAAGCCTGCGTTTTTCGATCTCTTCAATCTCCCGAGTGAACTAACGCGGTTCACAATAAACACGTGCACAGTACCAATGAGCACAGCGGGGAGGAAAATCTCTGGTCTACGCATAGAATCGATAGACAGGAGTTCAGAGTTCCTCTTGCCATCAGTGTTGGAATGGGAGACCTTACCAGACGTTTGCAGCGAAATTTCAACACCAGAGGCGGCAAGAAACATATCTCACCTAGCGCACATAGCCGATCTAATCCCTCCCCTAGATCCTGAAGCCGAAATCCTACTTATCGTGGGACAAGACGCCCCGGAGTCCATTGGTTCTGATGAAAGAATCAAAAGTCCACCAGGCACCCCAGTAGCCATTAAGACGGAACTCGGATAGTTCATCGGAGGGCCGGTCTGTATCGATATGCCGCAAACTCCAACCCGGGTGAATATCTCAAGAACCTCCATTCTCAGCAATGGAAGAGATTCCCACCTAAAACCACACCAAGAACACTTCACGCTTGTGACAACCAAACCCATTTTGGAAGCAACAGTGTTCCAGACCCGTAAAAGTCACGATGACTCAGCCTTGTCCATAGTGGACAAACAATCTCTGCAGCCACGCGCGTTCTCCCAAAGCACTACACATTGGGACAGGCCGCGTCTGCCAGAACAGAAACAAGACTGGGAGTCGTGGAGTACACTCCTAAGTTGTCTCCAAAGCATACACGTGCAACGCATGTATGTCTCCAGCTCACCTGCCACTGTACAAAAGAAAGAATTGTACGCTTTCTCAGATGTATCAACGAGGGTGATTGCAGCCATAAGATACATCAGAGTCTACAGTGGGGAGAGCTGCAGTGTCGGTTTCGTCATGGGAAAGGCGAAACTAACAACGCAACAAGGCCACAACGTACCAAGATTAGAACTCTGTGGTACCATATTGGCAGTAAAAATCACCAGCCTGACAATGAAGACGATATGCCTTGAGCTACAGTCCAGTTCTACACAGTTCTACACAGTTCTACACAGACAGCAAGGTGATGTCAAGCTACATCTGCAACCAAAGCAGACACTTCTACGTCTATGTAGGCAATAGAGTAGAAAAGATTGAAACATCCTCAAGCCCTGAACAATGGCAACATGTGCCAACAGATAAGAACCTTGTGGACCAAGTCAAGTGGCCCACCCTTGCTTCATTGTTGAATTGATCTGGCTAAAAGGTCCTGAGTTCTTGGCTTGTCCAGACAGCCTGATGCCACAGAGACCAAAAAGCTATATGCTTCTAGCTCCAGATCAAAATGACAACCTTCAACCTCAGGCACCCAGTACCGTCTGCTTGTCCTCAATGGGCAAAGAGACAGAGAAACCGCCTTCTAGCCAATTCCTAGAACCAGCCCGCTTCGAACGCTCCTCTAAACGGAGACCCCCGAGATTGGGCATAGTATTGATCGTCCTGATCACTTGTCTCAGCATCCCAAGAGCTAGCTTTGTAGGAACCTGCAGGACTTACAGACTATTGAAGGTATTCGTCATGACCCAGTGATTGTCAAATGCCTGAAGGCCAAAAATTACCCTCCCCATGCATACCACATGGGAGAAGCATGGGAGCGCATGATTGGTGTACCCCGCAAAATCATGCACTCTATGTCAACAAAGACACCCACGCCACACATGAGGTCCTCACTACCCTCATGACAACAGTAACAGCCATCATCAACGCTCCACCGGTGGTTCCAGATCCTTCTGTTCCTGAGTTTCCTGCTCCTGTTGTTCCTGTGTCTCCTGCACCTGCTGTTCTGGAGTTCCCTGTGGTTCCAGCTCCTGCTGTTCCTGAGTATCCAGGTTACTTTGCTCCTGAAAACTTTTGTGTTCCAGTTTTTCTGATCCAGAAGTTCCTTTGGTTCCAGTTTCTCCTACAGGAAGAAGACCTTGTCTTGCTGAGAGACAAGGACGCATACCAGAACTCTTGGCCCCATGGGACTTGTGCACCGGGTCCCACCCAGTTCTGATGGACTAGTTCGCCAAGTTGAGGTCCAGATCGTGAAGCCACGTGAGTCAGATCGTGACTCAAAGACTCTTGCACCAGACTGATTGCCGACTTGGTCCTGTTGCTGACGAAGACCGAACTGAAAGATTGAACCTCAAACTGTATATTGTGTACCTCATGATTGCACTGTTTGATGTAACACCTTGTTTATCTTTGTTATAGTTGTGCATGTTTTGTATTTACCTTATAGTTATGCATGTTTTGACACCATGTTTTACCTATTTTAGTTAATAGTCAGTTAGTAATGAGAATTGCATGCTTAATGCTACGTTTTTTGCTTATTTTAGTTAGTTAGTAGTGGAAATTTATATTTCCAAGCGGGGAGTGGTCTGGACCAGTGATGTAATCATCTGATCACAGTATATACTTGAATGAACTGTATGTTAGAATGTTTGGCATTTATAGGGTTAAACGCTGTTTCCTTAAGAGATGGCTTATGGGTAATGTAGTTTAGCTGTTAGTAATGCTATGTGGGAGGAGTTGTAAAGTTTTATGACTGTACTTCCTGGCTTTGTGCCTAGTTTTCGCTCATTCTCTTCCATGGCTCCCAGACGCATGTGTTGAAAGCTTTGTTCTGCAAACATGTGATTCATATACAGCAGTGGTTCTCAACCTGTGGGTCGGGGCCCCATTTGGGGTCGATCGACCATTTCATGGGGGTCGCCAAGCAAGGCTGTCCGCCATTTTTTTTGTCCGCCATTTTTTTCCTTTTCCGGCGGGTGCCTTACCTCCCTTGGGCTGGGCCCAAGGGAGGCCTGCTCCGTCTCTGCCACTTGAAAGCTACGCCTCGGCCGGCGCAGGGGGCGGAACCACGCATACGCGGCGCTCCCGGGCAAGGAAAGTCCTCGACTTACGACTGGTTGGGTAGTCCTCAACTTACGACCGGTTTAGTCCTCGACTTACGATCGGTTTAGTCCTCGACTTACGACCGGTTTAGTCCTCGACTTACGACCAGTTGGGGTCACGGCATTAAAAAGGTTGAGAACCACTGATATACAGGATGACAAAGAATCGTTAACTTTTTACCTAATGAAATGGACTCTGGTTACCATGTGTTCCGGAAGAATTTCAGCTGTAACCGTGAGTTATTGATTGAGAATACCTGTGAATAAAGTAATCTTTGATCTGTTCATTTGAGTGAATACTACCTGTCTTACGTGGAGAGGGAAGCATTCAATCTGCGTGGGCAGGATATAAAGTAAAATAAAATAAAAAATAATATATATATATATATAAACTATATAAATAAAAATGTAAATGTTCGTTTGTTCAAAATCTTAAATCTCCAAAAGTTCTTCACCGATTGCTTTGAAATTTTGACACAACATTACATTCGAATACGCGCGTGTTTTTATGTACCTACTATTATATAGATGTCACACCTGTGACAGGTAAAAACATGCTTTTTTTGAAAAACAGCACCATCTGTTGGACGTAAAAGCAAATCAGACAATCTCTATATCTGCACAGACAATGGAACAACAAAAAATATTGTATACCCACAAGCATTGTGAAATTAAACATATTACAAACGTGCACTTTCTCTTTTCTTTCTTTTTCATTTAACCAGACTGAGCCACAGCAACGCGTGGCCGGGTACAGCTAGTATAAAATAAAATAAAATAGTAAAATAAAATATAAATATAAATAAAACCTCCTGCCTCAGCAGGGGGTTGGACTAGATGGCCTCCAAGGTCCCTTCCAAATTAATTATTGTTATAAAGTAAAATAAAATAAAATAATAATATATAAAATATAAAAATAAAATAACATAATCTATATAAATAAAAATGTAAATGTTCGTTTGTTCAAAATCTTAAATCTCTGAAAGTTCTTCACCAATTGCTTTGAAATTTTGACACAATGTTGCATTCAAATACGCACGTGTTTTTATATACCTATATTATATAGATGTCACACCTGTGACAGGTAAAAACATGCTTTTTTGACAAGCATTGTGAAATTAAACATATTACAAATGTGCGCTTTCTCTTTTCTTTCCTTTCCATTTAACCAGACTGAGCCACAGCAATGCGTGGCTGGGTACAGCTAGTAAAAAAATAAAAGTCTTCCTTTGTGTAAGCAAAACAATTAAGCAACAGGGGAAGACCCTAACAAGAAAATATTTAAAAAGTCTGTTTGTTTTTTCTCCCTATTGGAGCAAAGGTGGAGAAAGAAAGACCCGATTGAAGTATAAAAAAAAAAAAACACCATGCAAGGTATTTTTAAAAAAAAAAGGTGGATAAAGAGATTTTCTCTCCCTCTGCATTGATTTAGAACTGAAAGGATCAAAGCTTTGAAGCCGAATGAAGAGTTAAAGTATGGAATTTGCTGTCAGCCGAGGGGAACAGCCATCAATCTTGAAGCTTCAAGAGACTAAATGCATGCTTATCCGTGGTTTAGAATTTACATGGCGGCTTACTTATCTACCGGCTTATAAGGGCAACTGGTAAAAGGAAAAAAAACAAAAAAAACCAGGTTTTCACACTTGATCTCCCAAACACACCATCATGAGGACTAGGAACAATCTCTGGCCTGATCCAACCTCCCAAATCTTTGAAAAATTCCACATTCCCACAACCTCGTGTTTGCTGTGGGTGAGCCTGGCTCATTGTGGCTTATTCCCCAAACCACAGTTAAGCCGACTTGCCATGGCTTCTCTTTTTGCGGAGTTGTGCTTCGTACAGGTGGTCCTCAACTTACGACCATGACGGAGTCCAAATTCCTGTCGCTCAGCGAGACATTTGTTAAGCGGGTTTTGCCCCATTTTTACGACCTTTCCTGCCACAGTTCTTAAGGGAATCACTGCAGTTGTTAAGGTAGCAACACGGTTGTTAAGTGAATCCGGCTTCCCCTGTTGACTTTCCTCGTCGGAAGTTCGCAAAAGGGGATCACATGGCTCCGGGACACTGTGACCGTCGTAAATACGAGTCAGTTGCCAAGCGTCTGAAATTGGATCATGTGACCGTGGGGCCAATACAACGGTCATAAGTGTGAAAAACAGTCGTAAATCACTTTTTTCAGTGGCGTTGTAACTTGGAACAGTCACTAAACAAAGTCGTCGTACGTCGAGGACTCTCTGAACTCCTATCGCTTTGACTAAGGCAATCTTAATTAATGAAGTGAAGTCAAGGTTGTGCTATCTTTTTTGGCAAGAATACAAACAGGCCCCAATTTAGACCAGTAACAAACTTGTGACAGTCCTGAAAAAAGTAACTTGCAACCAGTCCTCGCACTTATGACCTGCACAGCATCCCAGCAATCCTGTGATGGACAGCCAGCATCTATTCGAGACGGCTGCAGCATCCCGGCGTCACCTATTTCGCACCTGAGACCTTCCCGGGGGACCTCCAACAAGCAGAGTCAACGGGGGACGCTGGATCCACTTAACGGCCACTGCAGCAAAAAGGTATTAAAATTGGACAGGACTCAAGGACCACATTATGGTTTACGACTTTGGTGACCTTACTAAAGCTCATAAAATCAGGCATGAATCCCTTAATGACCAAAGTTCTGGGGCCCATTGTGGTCATAATTTGAGGACTACCTGCATGGGAGGCAAATTTTCTTCCAAAATCTCCCAATCTAGCAGGCAGTAAGACCAAGGGGGCAGGTAAGGGGCGGGCTCTTAATTAGGGAGATGCAGGAATCTCTCTCTCTCTCATCTCTATCTGTCTATCTATCTCTATGTATCTGTATCTGTCTATCTATCTCTATCATCACCCTCTCTATCTCTATCATCTGTCTATCTGTCTGTCTGTCTGTCTATCTATCTATCTATCTATCTATCTATCTATCTATCTATCTATCTATCTATCTATCTCTATCTATCTATCTATCTATCTATCTATCTATCTATCTATCTATCTCTATCTATCTCTATCACCTCTCTATATTTCTCTATCATCATCTATCTCGTCTCTATCTCTTTATCTCTCATCTATCTCTCATCTCTCTAATCTATCTATCATCTCTATCATCTCTCTAATCCAGTGGTTCTCAACCTTTTTAATGCCGCGACCCCAACCGGTTGTAAGTCGAGGACTAAACAGGTCATAAGTCGAGGACTAAACCAGTCGTAAGTCAAGGACTAAACCAGTCGTAAGTCGAGGACTAAACCAGTCGTAAGTCGAGGACTACCCAACCGGTCGTAAGTCGAGGACTTTCCCTGCCCGGGAGCGCCGCGCATGCATGGTTTCGCCCCCTGCGCCGGCCGAGGCGTAGCTGGCAAGCGGCAGAGACGGAGCAGGCTGACCACCAGCTGGCCCAGCCCAAGGGAGGTAAGGCACCCACCGGAAAAGGGGAAAAAATGGCGGATAAAAAAAATGGCGGACAAAAAAAATGGCAG
This sequence comes from Protobothrops mucrosquamatus, assembly GCF_001527695.2. Classification (NCBI taxonomy): domain Eukaryota; kingdom Metazoa; phylum Chordata; class Lepidosauria; order Squamata; family Viperidae; genus Protobothrops; species Protobothrops mucrosquamatus. The sequence continues at coordinate 14,077 of NW_015389801.1, read as the reverse complement.
ACAGCCTTGCTTGGCGACCCCCGTGAAATGGTCGATCGACCCCAAATGGGGTCCCGACCCACAGGTTGAGAACCACTGCTCTAATCTCTCTAATCTATCTATCTATCTATCTATCTATCTATCTATCTATCTATCTCTACCATATCTCTCTGTATTTACCTCTATCTCTATCTCCGTCTGTCTATCTCTCTATCATCTCTCTTATATCTATCTATCTGTCTATCTCTATCATCTCTGTCTATCATCTATATCAATCTATCAATCAATTTATCTATCTATCCATCTCTATCATCTATCTATCTATCTATCTGTCTATCTCTATCATCTCTGTCTATCATCTATATCAATCTATCAATCAATTTATCTATCTATCCATCTCTATCATCTATCTATCTATCTATCTATCTGTCTGTCTCTCTATCCTATTATCTCTATCTGTCTGTCTCTGTCTATCTCTATCTATCTATCTTTATCTATCTATCTATCTATCTATCTATCTATCTATCTATCTATCTATCTATCTATCTATCTATCTATCTTTATCATCTCTATCATCTCTCTATCCATCTATCTCTATCATCTCTCTATCACCTATCTGACTGTCGTCTGGCTGGCTGGCTGCCTGCCCCCCCTCTCTCCCTCCCTCCGTTTCTCTTTCTCTCTCTGTCTCTCTTTCACACACACTCTCTCTGTCTCTCTCTGTCTCTCTCTCTCTCTCTCTCAAATGTCAAGTGAGTGATTGCATCGATCACAAACTGTCAATCTCGAACAGATTGATGGGGAGGTTGAAAAAATCATTGTGTTGTGGAAAATATTTTTTCTCCAGCTTCCTGAAGCTCGGTAAAACGACAACTAAAGCATACCCAATTAGTTCTGAATCCATTACAGATAGTCCTCGACTTACCACAGTTCATTTAGTGACCATTCGGTTACAGCGGCATTGAAAAAAAGTGACTTGTGACCGTTTTTCACACTTATGACCACTGCAGCATCCCCGTGGCCAGGTGATCAAAATTAGGGCGTTTGGCAACTGACTCACACTTATGACGGTTGCAGTGTCCCTTTTGCGGCCTTCTAACAAGCAAAGTGAATCGCTTACCGACTGTGGCAGGAAAGGTCTTAAAATGGGGCAAGACTCACTTAATAAATGTCTCACTCAGCAACAGAACGTTTAGGCTAATTGTGCTCGTACGTTGAGGACTGCCTACACCTTCTTGGGTGTTGACATGATAGCAGTCTTCCAATATTTGAGGGGCTACCCCAAAGAGGAGGGGGGGTCAACTTATTTTCCAAAGCACCCAAAGGCAGGACAAGAAGCAATGGAGGAGAGAAGCAACCTGGAACTAAGGAGAAACTTCCTGACAGTGTGAACAATTAACCAGTGGAACTACCTGCCTCCAGAAGCTGTGAATGCTCCAACACTGGAAGTTTTTAAGGAGAGACTGGACAGCCATTTGTCTGAAATGGTGTAGGGTTTCCTGCCTGAGCAGGGGGTTGGACTCGATGACCTCCAAGGTCCCTTCCAACTTTATTATTATTATTATTATTATTATTATTATTATTATTATTATTATTATTATTATTATTATTATTATTATTATTGTTGTTGTTGTTGTTGTTGTTGTTGTTGTTGTTGTTATTCCTGTTGTTGTTATATTGAAGTGCAATATTAGGGGCAGCGCAACGGTGAATAGAATGTGAAGGATGTGTATATAATGTATGTTTTTACTGGTGGTTTTTATTTGTGTGTAGTGTGCACTGTGCACCGCACTTAATTTCGTTGTGAGATACACAGTGACAAGAAGGATATTCTATTCTATTCTATTCTATTCTATTCTATTCTATTCTATTCTATTCTATTCCATTCCATTCCTATTCCATTCCATTCCATTCCATTCCATTCTATTCTATTCTATTCTATTCTATTCTATTCTATTCTAATCCTGTAATTCTATTCTATCCTGTAATTCTATTCCATTCCATTCCATTCCATTCCATTCCATTCCATTCCATTCTATTCTATTCTATTCTATTCTATTCTTGTAATTCTATTCTATCCTGTAATTCTATTCTATTCTATAATTTCGAGTAGTCACTAAACAAATCATGGTTACTCAAGGACTATCTGTATTACTCGGGGAGCATCAGAAAAGTTTCAAAACTCCATAAACCACATTGCATAAAACGCAGAAGCCTCTTCAGCCAAACGCAAAACCAATCTTCCCTTTGAAGGTCTCCAGTGAAGAGAAACATACTTCTGAGTAGCCCATTCTTTCTGAAATGCTGCTACAGTTTCTTGCCCAAACAGGGGTTTGACTAGATGACCTCTGAGGTCCCTTCCAAGCCTACGATTCTGTGCTATATAAAGTGTAACTCAGCCAGCCAGGTTTACGAAGCAAGAAAGCCAATCTTAACTGGTCAAATCAGAAGGTGAGATTGGCTGAACTGCTGCTTAGATTAGGAGAATTCTTCTGTCTGGGCTGTTATATTGAATTTTAAAGAAAGCTTGAACATGTTTCTGCTTTGTGAGTATTGAACAACTGAGGATTTGGGCTAAATTACAGACGGCGGCGCTTTTAGTCGCTCTGAAGGGGAAGCAAATCATATCTTCTGGAACAGCTTGGGAATTTTGTTTTAAATAAAAACTGAAAAGATGGCAGGGTTACCAGAGATTACTTTTAAATCCTGTCATTATATCACTTTGTTGGGTTATAAAGGTAAGACTGACAGAAGGGTATATTTAGCAATAACTGCAAGGAAGACCGTTGGTTTTAAAGGGAAAAATGTGAGGGGGGGGCGAAACACAAGGCCAGGCTTCAAAACTGCGGGAAATTGGATTGATTATATTCGAATATATCATACACAATCTGAATAAGGGAGATTGGGGCCATCCCTCCGTTGAGCTGGCCAGTTTTTACCTTTATTTTTTAATGTTTTATTGGTGTTATTGGAACCTCTTTGATTGCTGTATGTTTCCCAGAGTCATTAGAGCAGTGGTTCTCAACCTGTGGGTTGGGACCCCATTTGGGGTCGATCGACCATTTCACGGAGGTCGCCAAGCAATGCTGTCCGCCATTTTTTTTGTCCATTTTTTTTGTCCGCCATTTTTTTCCCCTTTTCCGGCAGGTGCCTTACCTCCCTTGGGCTGGGCCAGCTGGTGGTCGGCCTGCTCCGTCTCTGCCGCTTGCCAGCTACGCCTCGGCTGGCGCAGGGGGCAGAACCACGCATGCGCGGCGCTCCCAGGCAGGGAAAGTCCTTGACTTACGACCGGTTGGGTACTCCTCGACTTACGACCGGTTTAGTCCTCGACTTACAACTGGTTTAGTCCTCAACTTACGACCGGTTTAGTCCTTGACTTATGACCGGTTGGGGTCGCAGCATTAAAAAGGTTGAGAACCACTGCATTAGAGCGAAGATGGCGTAAAAATTAATTATGATTATCATTAAAGAAAGGTAATACAGATAATACAGGCAGTCCTCAACTTACAACCACAAGGGAGCCCAAAATTGCTGTTGCTAAGCGAAACATTTGTTAAGTGAGTTTTGCCCCATTTTACGACCTTTTTTGCCACAGCTGTTACATGAATCGCTTCAGTTGTTAAATTAATAACAATGGTTATTTGGCTTTCCCCCCATTGACCTTGCTTGTGGGAAAGTCGCAAAAGGAGATCACAGGACCCCGGGATGGTGCAACCGTCATAAATACAAGTCATTTACCAAGCGTCTGAATTTTGCCCACGTGATTACGGGGTTGTAAGTGTGAAAAATGGCCATCGGTCGCTTTTTTCGGTGCCGTTGTAACTTTGAACGGTCACTAACCGAACTGTTGTAAGCCGAGGACTACCTGTAAAGATAATACAGCAAAATATTTCTACAGAAGATTGCAAATATATATATACTTGGCTGCTTCAGAGCTTCAGCTATGTGGAACTTTACTTAAAAAAAATTAGCAAATATTATAGTGGTCGACTTACATCCATCGCTGGAACTTCGGTCACTAAGCAAGGCAGTCATTAAGTGAGTCACACTTGATGCATTTACAGAGGGATGGAATCAAGATCAGGTGAAGTGTTAATACCACTTTACAAGGCCTTGGTAAGGCACACTTGGAATACGGCATCCAGTTTTGGTCGCCACGATGTAAAAAAGATGTTGAGACTCTAGAAAGAGTACAGAGAAGAGCAAGAAAGAGGATCAGGGGACTGGAGGCTAAAGCATATAAGGAACGGCTGCTGGGTATGTCTAGTTTAATGAAGAGAAGGACGAGGGGGGACATGATAGCAGCGTTCCAATATCTCAGGGGCTGCCCCAAAGAAGAGGGAGTCAAGCTATTCTCCAAAGCGCCTGAAGGCAGGACAAGAAGAAACGGATGGAAACTAATCAAGGAGAGAAGCAACCTGGAACTAAGGAGAAACTTCCTGACAGTGAGAACCATTAACCAGTGGAACAACCTGCCTCCAGAAGCGGTGAATGCTCCAACACTGGAAGTTTTAAAGAAGAGACTGGACAGCCATTTGTCCGAAATGGTGTAGGGTTTCCTGCTTGAGCACGGGATTGGACTAGATGACCTCTAAGGTCCCTTCCAACATTATTATTATTGTTGTTCTTCTTCTTCTTGTTGTTATATTTTAAAGCTTTCATTGGATTTACGTTATTTGTTATGACTGAAGCCATTTGTTTGTTATGACTGAAGCCATTTGAAATGCTGGAATAAAGATAGGTTTGAGAAGGGGGGGGGGGAAGCCAAAATAAATGGAATTTGTCGTCCAGCGCTCCAGATTTCTGCAGAGGAAAAGAAATGATCTTGCGATGCAGGCAGCCATTTCACACCAGACCGTATCCCACGGCTGATTTTTCAGAAAGGCAAGACGGGATCAGAAATGTGTGTGCTTTTTAAATAATATATCACTCTGGTCCTCCAGATCAAATTCCCCGGACGCCGTACATAAAAACTGACGTAATGAAACAACTGGTTTTACAGAACACAATTGGAAAAAAAAAAATCCTGTCAGCCGAAGGGGTAAGAAAGACAAACTGTCTGATAAAAAAAAAAAAAACAGCCATGAAGTGACATTGAGCAACACGGCCAGGATAAGAATGGAAAGGACCTTATCCAGCAGAGGCAGAAAGAGAGAAAGGGAGTGAAAGAGAGAGGGAGGGAGAGAAAGAGAGAAAGGGGGTGGAAGAGAAAGAGAGGGAAGGAGAGGGGGGAGGGAGAGAAAGAGAGAGGGAGGGTGGGAGAGAGAGGGAGGGAAGGAAAGAGAGAAAGAGGGAGGGAGGGAGAGAGGCTGGGGAATTCTGGGAACTGGACTCCAGGCATCAAGGTTGAGAATGGCTGGTTGAGACCTCGACTAGACAGTCAGCAGGGCAGGGAGGGGATTTCTGAAGGTTCCTTCCTTCCTTCCTTCCTTCCTTCCTCCTTTCCCCTTCCTCCCTTCATCTCTCCTTCTGTTCCTTCCTTCCTTCCTCCTTTCCCCTTCCTCTCTTCCTCTCTCCTTCTGTTCCTTCCTTCCTTCCTCCTTTCCCCTTCCTCCCTTC
>NW_015389801.1:0-7591 GCF_001527695.2 Protobothrops mucrosquamatus | reverse complement strand
CCGGAGGAGCTGGCAGCTGATCCCTTCCCCCCCCCTGCGCCCACCCAGCCACCCCCCACTCTTGTCTTGCTTAATGGAGATTCATCTGCCCGCGTTACGGTTTGCTGGCTGCAGCCATAACTCATCGCCCAGACAGGGAGGAAAGAGAGGGACACCCCCTCCTCCCCATCAGGCCATTAATAAAGACACTGCCCCCCCCTCTATTTCTTGCCAGGCTTTGCAAAGGAACTGTCGTGTAGGGAGGCTTGACAGGCGGACAATTCTTGCATTGCTTTTCTTTTTTTTTTTCCCCCTGCAAGTGATGGGCGCAGGTTTTTCAACCTGGAAAGCCAGCAGGAAAAAAAGACATTTTTAACAGAATGAGTGGGGAGGGACCGAAACAGGCAGAAGAGGGGATTTCAGGCTGGGTCCGGAGCTGTTCAGAACACACACCACCCCCCCACACACACACCCTCTCCCAAAGCACTTCTTGCTGGGAGTTGCGTCCAGCCAACACCGCAAACCAGACTAAGAGAGTTGGAAGGGACCTTGGAGGTCTTCTAGTCCAGCCCCCTGCTCAGACAAGAGAACCTATACCAGGTAGGCAAGCCCAGAATTTCTGTTGCTAAGCAAGACAGCTGTGAAGGGAGTTTTGCCCCATTTCCTGACAGAACAATTAATCAAGGAAAGAGAGAAGCAAACCTGGAACTCAGGAGAAATTTCCTGACAGTTAAAACAATCGGCGGAACAACCTGCCTCCAGAAGTGGTGAATGCTCCAACACTGGAGGTTTTTAAGAAGAGGCTGGACAGCCGTTTGTCTGAAATGGGATAGGCCAGGGGAAGGCAACCTTGGCTCTTTGATGACTCGTGGACTTCAACTCCCAGAATTCCCAAGCCAGCATGGCTCAGCTTGGAAACCTCTCCCTTTCCCCTCAGCATGGCTGGCTCAGGACTTCTGGGAGTTGAAGTCCACCAGTCATAAAAGAGCCAAGGTTGCCTACCCCTGGCCTAGGACGAAGATTAAGAGCAGGGGTCTTCAAACTTGGCCCTTTTATGACTCGTGGACTTCAACTCCCAGAATTCCCAAGCCAGCATGGCTCAGCTTGGAAACCTCTCCCTTTCCCCTCAGCATGGCTGGCTCAGGAATTATGGGAGTTGAAGTCCACGAGTCATAAAAGAGCCAAGGTTGCCTACCCCTGATCTAGGTCTGTCTGTCTGTCTGTCTCTATCCATCCATCCATCCATCCATCCATCCATCCATCCATCCATCATCTAGGTCAGGGGTTAGATAGATAGATAGATAGATAGATAGATAGATAGATAGATAGATAGATAGATAGATAGATAGATAGATAGATAGATAGATAGATAGATAGATAGATAGATGATAGATAGATAGATAGATAGACAGACAGACAGACAGACAGACAGACAGACCTAGGTCAGGAGTAGGCAAACTTGGCTCTTTTATGACTTGTGGACTTCAACTCCCAGAATTCCTGAGCCAGCCTGGCTCAGCTTGGAAACCTCTCCCTTTCACCTCAGCGTGGCTGGCTCAGGAATTCTGGGAGTTCAAGTCCACGAGTCATAAAAGGGCCATGTTTGAAGACCCCTGCTCTTAATCTTCGTCCTAGGATAGGGGTAGGCAACCTTGGCTCTTTTATGACTCGTGGACTTCAACTCCCAGAATTCCTGAGCCAGCCATGCTGAGGGGAAAGGGAGAGGTTTCCAAGCTGAGCCATGCCGGCTCAGGAATTCTGGGAGTTGAAGTCCACGAGTCATAAAAGAGCCAAGGTTGCCTAGCCTTGCTCCAGACCCATCCGGTTTCGGAGCTTCCACGCTCCGTGGGCCGGTGTGCCAAAACCTTCCCCTGGGAAGCCCTGCTGCAGATGGGCTCCCAAGGCAGACAGATGGTCTGGGAACTTCCGGAGCCAAAGTGGGAGAAAAAAAAACCAAAACCAGCTTGCTTTCTTGGACCGGTTCACCAGGCAAACTGGGAGGTCTCCAGGCCCCATTTCTCCCTCTGCCGGGAAGGAGCTTAAGGCAGGGGTCTTCAACCTTTTGGGCACCAGGGACCGGTTCCGTGGACGAAGGTTTTTCCGCGGACCAGAGGGTGCGTGGTTTTGTGTGCTGCCTGCATCCCACGGATGGGGCTTTGCTTGTTTGTGCGGACCAGTTGCTGGCATGCCGTGGCCCGGTACTGGTCCACGGACCAGGGGTTGGAGATCCCTGGCTTCAGGGAAGTGGTGGCAGCTAGGCTCACTGGCGCGAGATGCCCTCGGCGGGCCTAGAGGGGAATCGGTTGGCTGCAAGGCTGCCTCTGAGCCTTAAGGTGCTGCCACACAATGCCACAACGTGAAGTGTGGATCATGTGCTGCGGGGGCTGCGGAGAGCTGAGCAGAGAGGGTTCGCTCTCCCAACAACGGCGCCTGCTTAACGACCGTGAATCATTAAAGCAAACTACCATAGTTATTAATCGAATCCACAGCCTCACTATGTCTCTCTCTCTGTGTGTGTGTGTAATCCTCGACTTAACAACCACAAATGAGCCCAAAATTTTTCTTGTGCTGCAAGAGGGTTAACTGAGTTCTGTCCCTTTTTGTGACCTTTTTTTGATCGCGTGACCTTCGGGGACGCCGCGACCGTCGTAAATGCAGGTAGTCCTCGACTTACGAGCCCAAAACTTCTGTGGCTGAGCGAGGCGGTTGTTAAGTGTGTTTTATGACCATTTTACGACCTTTCTGGCCAACTGTCGTTAAGCGAGTCGCTGCAGTCGTTAAGCGAATCTGGCTTCCCCCCACTGAATTTTTCAAAAGGGGATGCCATGACTCCGGGACGCTGCGACCGTCGTAAATATGAGTCAGTTGCCAAGTGTCTGAGTTTTGATCGCGTGTCCATTACGACGGTTGTTAAGTGTGAAAAACGGCAGTAAGTCACTTTTTTTGGTGCGATTATAACGTCAAACGGGTCGCTAAATGAAGCGTTGTTAAGTTGGGGACTTATCTGTGTGCCGATCTCGCTTGAGAACAGAGGGGACTAAATCCATCAGAAGCGACATTCTAGGAAAATTGAAATTTAATTTTTTGGGGGATAAACTGCCATGAGGAAAATGCGGACAGGGAAAACGATAAGATTGTGGGGATTCGGCCTCTCGGTCCGTCAATAACTCGTTTGTAAAAACACGACAGGGTAAATTCTAACCTCTTCTTCTTTCAGGTCCATTAAAGTCATGTTTGTCAACACCTCAGCAGCTTTTAAGAGGAGCGGACTTCAACTCCCAGAATTCCCCAGCCAGCTATGCAGGAATTCTGGGAGTTGAAGTCCGTACCTCATAAAAGTTGCTGAGGTGGAGGAACATAGAGTTGGGCAACAGGAAGAGATGGGGATGGAAAGATTTGCCGTTGTTTTCATTCAACGGAGAACATCAGATGGTTTCGTCCTTCAAGAGGTCCACTAAGACAGGGATCCCCAACCCCTGGGCCATGGCCTAATACCGGGCTATTGTTCTGTCCCCGTCCGACCCACACACCCAAACAGCCAGCCGAGGATTAAAGACTTCTCCAGACACCACTTCACAGATAAGAAACTTGGCAGCAGCTCCGTAGCTGCCTGCCAAGACCTTTTACTCCAAGCACACAGAAACAAAAAACAATACACACAGTTTAAAGCCACAGCAAACTACTTCGCCAGAGATTCAGCTTTTGTCCGTCACAGAGGTCCAAATGGCCACCACCACCCTTTTATAGCCTGTGGGGTGTGGTCCAGTGACTCAGCTTAATCTCTGGCACGTCTCCTCTTCTGCTGCGCACGCTTGTCGCTCCTACGCTGGCGTGGATCCAGCCACAACTTCTCTTCCTCATCCAACACACCTGGCTCCTGGCCCATCTCAGAACCACCTGGCTCCTGGTCAATCTCTTCTCCGTTGGAAGACACCTGAGGCATTACCAGAGAGGAGGGTCCTGGAGAGGGAGGCCTAGCCATCTCCTCTCCTTCATGTTCGGAGCCTTCGTCCTCCGATAAGAGGGGCTCACAAGACGGAGCCACAACAGCTATCACCTATTTGGAACAAGGCCATGCGAGTGGCCGGCTGGCACGCACACGCACGCGTTAAGGCGAGGCCTTATCTGTGCGCCGATCTCACTTGAGAGGACTAAATCCACGCATCTGTCATCACAAGCAACACTCTAGGAAAATTGAAGTTTAATTTTGGGGGATAAACTGCCATGAGGAAAATGCGGACAGGGAAAATTGTAAAATTGTGGGGATTTGGCCTCTCGGCCCGCCAGTGTGGACAGGGCTGTCTTCTTCTCAATAACTCGTTTGTAAAAATGTGACAGGGTCAATTCTAACCTCTTCTCGTTTCAGGCCCATTAAAGTCATGTTTGTCAACACCTCAGCAGCTTTTAAGATGAGCGGACTTCAACTCCCAGAATTCCCCAGCCAGTTCTGGGAGTTGAAGTCCGCACCTCATAAAAATTGCTGAGGTGGAGGAACGTAGAGTTGGGCAACAGGAAGAGATAGGGATGGGAAGATTTGCCGTTGTTTTCATTCAACGGAGAACATCAGATGGTTTGGTCCTTCAAGAGGTCCACTAAGACAGGGGTCCCCAACCCCTGGGCCGCGGCCTAATACCGGGCTATCACCTATTCGGAACCCGACCTAATATTGGGCTATCACCTATTCAGAACAGGGCCACACGAGTGGCCGGCTGGCACGCACACGCATGTGTACGCAACTCAACTTGCAGCTGGCCCGCCACTCACATGGCCCAGTTCCCCTCTCCTCCCCCCCCAGCCTGGCTACCAAGCCACAAAGATTGGGGACCGCTGCACTAAGAAATATCTGAGGAAAGACACCGCTCTCTCAGCCATTTTCATCTTGGGAATAATAATAACAATAATAATGCTCTTCGCTCTTCTCGCCGGGCGGGAAAAGTGATCGTCGTCGGTCTTGTCCGGTAGGGCATCCTGGATTTCAGCTGGCGTTTACGCAGAACGAAAAAGATTTATCTCCTCTACTCATAAGCCCACAAGTCTTTTTTCCCCAAAAAATTCAGTCGCTTTTACTGTCGTCGCTGTCGGAGTAAGTCCCCAGAAGGCCGAGAGAAGAGACCCTGGTGTTTGAGCTGGGCAGGGTCCCTGTAGAAGCGCCGTGCTGCTTCCCATCTAGAAGGAATGGAAATTCAACAGTTGCAGAAAGACACAAAGGAAACAGTCAACTCTTCTCAACTTGGACTTTCCAAACCCTGGACTACCGAGCCCATATGCCCCGACCTTTGGGAAAGACAGAAGCTCAGTCCCTTCGACTTGGGCACATGCGAAGGCTAGAGAGAAGGTCATTCCCCTAACGGGGTTCCCAGATAACAATAACCCAATACATGTGGTCCTCAACTTATGACAGTAAGTCATGGGGGCTGTAAAGCAAATCGCCCAGCTAATCGACCCAATTTAGATGTCTATGGAGATGCTCAGTCATCCAGGTCAGGGTTGTCCCAAAGGTGCTTTTTCAGGAGGCAACTGGACGTTGTTGTTTCTCCTTTGAAGACGTTCCGCTTCTCATCCAAGAAGCTTCTTCAGTTCTGACTGGATGGTGGGGGAAATGGAAGGATTTATACTCCTTGCAGACAGTTGGCCATTTGCATCCTTTTAGCGAATCGTTAGGCTGAGCGCCAAAGAATGGAGGCCTTTGAACTACGGTGCTGGAGAAGACTCCTGCGAGTCCCCTGGACTGCAAGGCGATCAAACCGGTCAGTCCTAGAGGAGATCAACCCCGACTGCTCTTTAGAAGGCCAGATCCTGAAGTTGAAACTCAAGTATTTTGGCCACCTAATGAGAAGGAAGGACTCACTGGAGAAGAGCCTAATGCTGGGAAAGATGGAGGGCAAGAGAAGAAGGGGACGACAGAGAACGAGGTGGCTGGATGGAGTCACTGAAGCAGTAGGCGTGAGCTTAAATGGACTCCAGTCGGACACGACTTCGCAACTAACAACAACAATAACAAAGCGAGTTGTTGAGGCCACCTGGGTCAAGGTCACCTGAGTGGTGCAAATGAGTGTGGAGCCTTCTTGGAACTGCTGAAAGGACTGTGCTGTAGACAGGAGATAGATGATGTCGTATCACAAGTGGCCTCAACGACTCTCTAAAAGAATGCAAATGACCAGCTGTCTGCAAGGAGTATAAATCCCTCCATTCCCCCACCATCCAGTCAGAGCTGAAGAAGCTTCTTGGAGGAGAAGCGAAACGTCTTCAAAGAAAAACAAGAAAGTCCAGTTGCCTCCTGAAAAAAAGCACCCTTGGGATGACCCGATTTAGCTAAAAGTCCTGGACTTAAAACCGATCGCTTAACGACCTTTCAAAGTTTATGATTTTTTTTTCTTGCGGCAGTCGTATAAATGAACCCACGGTTTGCCATGGGGCCGTTTTGCCAACAAAATCCACAAAATCAATCCTGGTTGTTGGCGGAAACGTCGTATAAACTGTGGCCATGTGACCGTGGATTGCCAACCGCCGGAAATGCAGCCACATGACTGTGGTGGTCAGCCACTGAAACTTTTGGAACTCGGTTGTGGGGGGGGGTTGGGGGGGAGGTCTATCGTAACTATGAAAGGTCGTTAAGCAACCGGTTTTAAATCGATGACTCCCTGTAGCTAAATTCTAATCGAGTTAGCCAGAGTTTTCGCAAGAAAAGGTGAGGTTCAATTCCCACTTGAATCAGGGAGAAGATTAAGGTGAGGCCTCACTGACACTTTTGATCTTTTGTCTAACCATCTCTTCATTCAAGGGGAAGTTGACACACGAAGGGAATCTCCATGTTTTTGCTCTGCAGAGTTTCACAAGCATCCTTTCTGATTCCTCTGTCTGTCTGTCTTCCATCCATCCATCCATATCTATCTATCTATCTATCTATCTATCTATCTATCTATCTATCTATCTATCCATCCATCCATCCATATATATATATCCATCTATCTCTCTCTCTATATATATATATATATCCATCTATCTATTCATCTTTATCTTCTGTCTGTCTATCATGTCTCTATCTATCATCTATCCATCCATATTTTATCTACTCTATCATCTATTCATCTATTATCTATTTACTATGTATATGTATCTATCTATCCATACATCTATATATCCATCTATCTCTTTATCTATTCTGTCTATCAATTATCTCTCATCTATTTATCTATTATCTATTTATTATCAATCTATCATCTATCTCATCTATCTTTTATCTACTGTCTATCATCTATCTAACTACAATCTATTTACTATCAATCATATCTATCTATCTATCTATCATCTATCAATCCATATTTTATCTACTGTCTGTCTTTATCACCTGTCTATTTAATCTACCTATTTATCTATCATCTATTTACTCTCTATATATCTATCTATCCATCCATCTATATATCCATCTATCCATTCATCTATCTATATATCCATCTATCCATTCATCTATCTATATATCCATCTATCTATTCATCTTTATCCTGTCTATCATCTATCTGTCTGTCTATATCTATCCATCCATATTTTATCTACTGTGTCTATCATCTATTCATCTATTATCTAATTAACAAGGTATATGCAACTATCTATC
>NW_015389800.1:74940-98235 GCF_001527695.2 Protobothrops mucrosquamatus | reverse complement strand
TCTCTCCCTTTCCCTGAGGCCTTTCCTTCAGGCCTCTTTAGGTTTCCCTCAGGACTCTTTCCATATTTCCCTCAGGACTCTTTCTTTACTTTCCCTCAGCCTCTTTCTCTGCCTTTCCCTCAGGCCACTTTCTCTCCCTTTCCCTCAGGCCTCTTTAGGTTTCCCTCAGGCCTCTTTCTCCATATTTCCCTCAAGACTCATTCTCTACCTTTCCCTCAGGCCTCTTTCTTTACTTTCCCTCAGCCTCTTTCTCTACCTTTCCCTCAAGCCCCTTTATAATTCCCTCAGGCCTCTTTCTCTATTTCCCTCAGGCCTCTTTCTCTACTCCCCTCAGGCCTCTTTCTCTACCCTTCCCTCAAGCCTCTTTGTCTATCTTTCCTTCAAGCGTCTTTCTTTCTTTCCCTCAGGTTTCTTTCTCTACCTTTCTCTCAGGCTTCTTTGTCTATGTTTCCCTCCAGCTGCTTTCTCCATCTTTCCCTCAGGCTTCTTTTTCTACCTTTCCCTTAGGCTTCTGAAGAGGCACCTTGGGGACAACCATGACCTGGATGACTGAGAATCTCTTTTCTGCACTCTTTCTAGAGTCTCATCTTTTTTTATATCATGGTGACCAAAACTGCCTTCAGAATTCCAAATGTTGTCTTGCTAAGGCTTCGTAAAGCGGCATTAGAAATCCATGTGATCTTGATTCTATCCCTCTATTACTGCAGCCTAAGATTGCGTTGACTTTTTTGGCTGCTGCCACACATCATTGGCTCATATTTAAGTGATTGTGTCAACACTGCTAACATTGGATGTTCTTGCTTTGACAACATACGGAGATGCAGCCTTTTTCTTTCTTATGCTTTACTCTTAGAATTAGATGATACTGGGGGAGGGGGAGGAATGTGATGGGAGTTAGTTAGACATACAATATTGTAATAAGAGATGATAAGGCTTGGCGGGATGAAGAACTGGGCAGAAAGCCAACATTTCAAACTAATTGGAGAATGTGATTTATGACAGTTAGTTGTAGGAGGGAATTGTGCTTTGATCTATGTGCTGAGGGGAGGGGAAGTCAGATTTTGGGTTCGACCATGTACGTGCGGATGCCATGTTATTTGAATAAAGATTCTTGAAGGTAAACAATGGCTCGAAGTTCTTTGAAGAGTAACATCTGTCGGAACCATGACAGATTGTCTTTTAGCACTCCAAGATTCCTCTCATGGTTACTGGCATTAAACCAAGTTTCACTTAATCTGTACCTGTACAGTTGGTTTTTCTTGTCTCAGGGTAAAATCTTAATGTCAACGTCCAGCTCGAGAATCCAAACAAAACTCCATTTCCGAAAATCTTACTGTTTATTGAATACAATGCATGGTAATATCGAAGCAAAACTAACTCTGAGGTTCCCAGACATCAGTTCGTAGGATTAAGCAATAATTTCCCCAGCCAAAACCTCAACCTCTCATGTAATCCATGTAAACGATGTCACTTTGTTATGGGAACTGTCTGCTTCCTCTTGACACCTGCTGCAGTGTCCTTGAAAATGTTTCAGGCTCTCACGGTCTTCCATCTAACCCATTCTTTTTTATATATATAATAAGTTTTTATTGGTTTTCCAATTTTACATTTAAGTATTTAGAAATACTTGGTAATTGGATAGTCAATAGTACAATAACAAAATCTTTAGTACATGTCTCAGGTTACATCATCAAAAAATTCCTTCTCTATTTCCTTTAACATCATATTTAAGCTAGTAAATTTGTAATTATAACAAGCTCAGTTAAAATATTTATCAATATCTTATTGCTTATATATATCCATGTCCTGTATTTAAATTTTACCTAATTTTTAATTACAATATTCCAATTTAACCTTTAATATCCATAGTATTTAAATTTCGGGTAAACCAAATTTCCTTTATTTCACTGCATAAAAATTATAATATCAAAATACACCTATTACTTAATTATATTCTTATTTTATTTCATAGACATTTTCTATTTCTCATCCTAGTACATCACCATTTACTAAGGGAGTATCCTTTATTATCCCAAATCCATCGTCTATGTTATCTGCGCTAAACAATCATTCAAAGCTATTTCCTAATAGTTAATTTTCATTTCTCTTATACATCTAAATCCTCAATATTAGACCAATTAATCCCTTATTTTTTATCATTTTCCAACAATAGTTAAATCTAATAAACATACTTCCCTTCATCTTAAAATCTCCCTTTAGCTCATTAGTTGAGACTTTAGGATCCTCTCTAATAAATCAAAAGACCCCATTTTTTAAATCTAACGATGTCACTTTCTTATGGGAACCGTCTGCTTCCTCTCGACACCTGCTCCAGTGTCCTTGAAAATGTTTCAGGCTCTCATGGTCTTCCATCTAACCCAGGGGTGTCAAATTCAATTTCACTGAGGGCCGCATCAGCATTGCGGTTGCCCTGGGAGGGGGTGGGGGGGCAGAGTGGGTGCAGCCTACTGGGTGGGCGTGGATGGAGTGGGTGTGGCTTACTGGTTGGGCATGGCCAGTTCTACATCATTTGCGTCAAGGGTGCCTATGGGGGCCTGGGCAAGAGTGGGACAGATCTGAGGGTCTCTGGCAGAAGGGGGTGGGTCCAGGGCAAGTGCCAAGGCATGGTCCACCAGGGCAAGTGCCAAGATGGTCACCACAAAATTGTACATTGCCTCTCAGCCGGCCTGGGCCAGGGCAAGGCAGCGGGGGCTGTTCCCTCACTGTTTCCAGGATGGCTTCACGGGCCACATGAAACCACTTCGCGGGCTGCATCCGGCCCCCGGGACTTGTGTTTGACATGTCTGATCTAAATCCTCAATATTAGACCAATTAATCCCTTATTTTTTTATCATTTTCCAACAATAGTTCAATCTAATAAATATACTTCCCTTCATCTCAAAATCTCCCTTTAGCCCATTAGTTGAGACTTTAGGATCCTCTCTAATAAATCAAAAGACTGCATTTTTAAAAATCTAACGATGTCACTTTGTTATGGGAACCATCTGCTTCCTCTCGACACCTGCTGCAGTGTCCTTGAAAATGTTTCAGGCTTTCACGGTCTCCCATCTAACCCATTCTAAAGCAACACTTTTTCCCCACCCCACCCCTTACTCTAATGGCAAGTTGAAACAAAGAGGCATGTAGCTCCCAATGTTTCATTCTTAACACTTACTTTGATTTACTTTGAATTTGTTGGATAAGGCCCTTTGTTCAAGTCTGTTGAGATCTTTTTGGATCCTGAGCTTGTCTTCTAGGGTGTTAGCTATTCCTCCTAGTTTAGTATCATCTGCAAATTTGATGAGTTCCCTTTCTATTCCCTCATTGAAGTCATTTATGAAGATATTTAAGAATCCTGGGCCTACGAAGGCACCTTGTGGTACCCCACTGCTTACTTCCCTCTATGTAGATGTAGTTCCGTTAAGGGCTAATTGTTGAGTACAGTTTGTCCGCCAGTTACAAATCCACCTGGTGGTGATGTTGTCTATCCCACTTCTCTCTAGCTTACCAAGAAGGAGGTTGTGGTCTACTTTGTCAAATGCCTTGCTGAAGTCTAAGTATACTAGGTCCACAGCACTTCGCTGGTCTACTAGTTTAGTCACTTTGTTTGGCATGATCTGCTTTTGACGAACCCACGTCAGCTACCAGTTACAACCATGTTTACTTCTATCCATTTGCAGATTGGTTGCTTGATTATCTTTTCCAAGATCTTCACAGCTACTATAGCAGAACAGAAGGACGAAAGCACAAGGCTCTGGCCCTTTGGAAGCTCAGTTATAAAGACTTTTCAGGCTGTATCTCTCTAGTGCAGGCATGTCAAACTGCTGGCCTGCGGGCCAGATGCGTCAAGTCGAAACCGCGGAAAGTTGCGATACGTCGTGCGATGTCACGTGACATTGCGAGTTTGACATGCCTGCTCTAGTGAATCCACATTGGCCAATGGAAGGTGGTGGGTAGAGGACTACAAAGAGTGCTTTGCCGAAAATTGTGGCAGCTGTTAAGAAAACACAAATTCACCCCAGGAAAATAGGAAAAGGTGAGAAAGAACCTCAAGGCGGTCCTGCCTTGATGTTCTTCAGTGCCAGCCGGAGCGAAAGGGAGACGTTTTCAAGATTCTGCTGGTATAATCCATATCAATAAAGTCCAGTTCTAATATTCCCGGTGTTGTGGTGGCTTCTCGGCCTGGCCTACCTCAAAGGACTGATAGGTGGGAAGCCCAAAAGAGTCTGGGCTTCCAAAGGGACATGGCTCTAAAAGATACTGATAGTGGGGTGGGTGTGGGGGAATCTTCTCGTGTGCCCTTGAAGGAAGTCCTGTCATCCCAGGGGAGAAACCAGGTTCCCGGAAGAAGGAATCGGCTCAGGGTAACTCAGCCACGAATCTCTGACTCGGGTTCTTTGGAGGTCACACGGCGAGGGCTGGATTAGAACACAGAACAGAAGGAGTGAAACGCAGGGCCGTTGCCCTTTGACACTTTGGAACAGAAGCTCAGTTAGAAAGACTTTCCGGTCTCCATTTGACAAAAGAAAACAAAAGAGGAGACATTTCACTTTAGCTGGTTCTCTGCATCTGCTTTGATCATTTCTTCCGTGTAACAAGGATCATCTCTGTTCTTCTTCACCAGGTCATCAATAATGGTCATCAGTTGGGCCACCTGAGCCTCCCGCTCTTCTCCTTCAGCCTTGTTGTCGAAAGCCAGGATCCGGTTCCCATACTGGGACACTAGATCCCTAAGAAAGGGGTCTCCCTCGGATATGAATCTCTCGAGAGTCTTCCCTTCCAGGTCCTCTGTGTGAGTGAACAAGATGATCATGTAATTCTTGCCTTTTTGGCTGAATATCTGTTTGATCAGCCGAGCTGTTTTATGGTTCTCCCGGGAGAAACACAAAGGACGAATGACCCACAGAATTATGTGGGGACCTGGGCAGCAAACCTGGAGAGACTTCGTAATTTTGGTTAAAATGGAATCAGAGTGAAAAAATGAAGAAAAAAATGAAGTCCTACTAACGAAACTGAGCGTATTCACGACCACAATCTTCCTGCCCTTCAGCCACGTCTCCCCCTTTTGGCAACCTTGGGTGACTGAGCTGCCTTCAAAGACAGGGCTTCCCAGAATTGTGTTTCCCGTCGCACTTTTCCCATTTCCGGATGTGCCAATAAGGACGATCCTCCGTTCAGGCCCTGCAACTGAAAGGCGAGAGGAGACAAGAAGGGGACCCCAGTCAGCAGCGTACGGCCATCATAGCCTGTCCCTCCACCCAGGACAGTAGCTCCCATTCCACCCTGCCATCCTCCTCCTCCCCAGGGCCAAAGACTTTACCTCGGATGCCTCCAGCCATTTCCAGACACATTGCACAGCACAAAACTCGGGATTTCTGGATGGAAAGCGAAACAGAATCAGTCAACGGAGAGGCTGCCTTGCTCAGAGGTAGGAACTCTCGTACCCCAGAAGACACCGGCAGGAATTGGGAGGGGCCCTAAAAGAGGGCCACTCCCTCCTCACTGCCCTGGCGGCTGACCTATTTTGATTCCCCCCCCCACCTCCCCCCCTTTTCATGCAGCCCTTCCACTCTGGAATACTGGCCACATCTGGAACACTGCATCCAGTTTTGGTCACCACATTACAAAAAAAAAAATGTTGAGACTTTGGGAGAAGTGCAAAGAAGAGCAACTGAGACAATTAAGGACTTGGAGACTAAAACATATGAAAAACAGTTGCAGGATTTGGGAATGGCCAGTCTAGAGAAAAGAAAGTCGGAGGGGGGGCATGTTAGCAGCATTCCAGTAGCTGAGGAACTGCCACAAGGAGGAGGGGGTCCATTTATTTTCCAAAGCACCAGGAAGCAGGACAAGAAGCAAGGGATGGAAACTAATCAAGGAGAGAAGCAATCACCAAGTTGTGGGTGTTCCATCACTGGAGGTTTTTAAGAAGAGACTGGAACGCCACTTGTCTGAAATGATATAGGGTCTCCTGCTTGAGTAGGGGGCTGGACTAGAAGACCTCCAAGGTCCCTTCCAGTTCTACTCTGATTCTGATTCTTGGGATCCTGCACATTGGGGGTTTCATATGTAAAAGTACGAGCTGCAATACATAGACCTTTTCTCTCTAAATCTCCTTAAACCCATGTTTGATAACTTGGGTTCAAAAGTGACACAATCTTTAGCAGTTATATTTGGGGGTCGGTGGAGAAAAGATCGCACAAGAGCAAGTTAATGACAAGAGGGACGTTTTAGAAAATGAGTCATACTGGTGACTTGGATTTAGGGTTAATAAGCAGATGGAAAGAGCTTCTAAAAGTTTGATTTTACGTATGGTAACAGCGACAAGACTCTTATATGTACAAAAACAGAAAGACTTAAAAGTTGGAGATTGTAGATCTCTACATTGGAGAATGATGGATGGTGAAGTTGATGGAACTGGCAGAGAGGGGCAAAACTGACAACATTTGATCAAAGAATAGATGTCCGTTAATTGGACTTTTTGGAAGAAACTGAGAGGAATGAAATTTCATTTGAGGCTTAAAGTTATCTGGGATTTTAGAAATCATGTAGACCAGGGGTGTCAAACTGCCGGCCCGCGGGCCGGATGGGTCATCAAGAAACCGCGCCCACCCCATTGCCGGCAATGGAGAAAAAGCTCTGATACATCGCGCAACGTCATGTGACGTTGCGCGTTTGACATGTCTGATGTAGACTATTGCTCATTCTATCGAGACACCAAAGGAAATCAGAAGAGATTCCTTCCATTGTCTGCATTGTGTGGAGGGGATCCTCAATTTCTGGAGAGAGAAAAGAGCTGGGATGATGTGCCGGAGGAAGGGGGGGGACAAGCAAGGATACTGGGATTGCCATCTTTCCTCCACCTTCTCCTCCTCCTCCTCCTCTTCCTCCTCCTCCTCCTCCTCCTCCTCCAGCATCAACTTACCTCTGCAGGCCTCCCCGTAGGACACATGCAAGTGATCGCCTCACTCCATTGACCAAGCCCGACTTGAGTTACGGCAGCGCATCGGAATTGGTACTGGAGATTTAGGTGGACGTCTTCCAGGGTGAATTGATCCTGAGGACCTTCGGCATGGAGACATTTCCAATTCTCTCCTGCAATCCAATATTCCACCTGGTACCTGGAGACTGAAGGCTTCCCAACGGCTACTGGATCGATGCTGATCTGGAAACTATTTGGGTGCACTTGCTCAACCATAGGAGGGGGAGGTCGTTGAAGAGCACTTTCCCGCTCCTGATGCCCCTTGAGAACCTCCACGGTCAAGGTTAAACTTTTCCTTTCCAGCATTTTTAACGAGTCAAAGAAATCCTTCATGCTCTCAGCGCTCATTTTCCAGAACGTTTCAGCTGCAGCATTACAGCTTCCTCCGTTTTCTCGGTGAGCAAAGAGGGCTGAATGGTTGAATCTGAAGTGCAGAGGAGTTCCCGACTCATCCCGAGCACATGGTAGGTCAGCCTCCTTGAGGGCCTCCAGGACAGGTGGGGTCCCCCCATCTGCAAAGGTGATCAGGAGTTGGATGTTATCCTTCACGTCTTTTCCCAACAGGGAGAGCATGGAATCAAAGACGCATTTCTGGGTGTGAATTGAATGGGCAAGGAAGGCCTGGGCCACCAAGCAGATGGCATCGACGTGGTCAATGCCCCCTGGGGTGGAGAAAAACTCCAAAAGCTGCTTCTCAACCAGTTTGTCTTGCTCTGCGTCTCTTGTGCCTCCAAATCCTGGCGTGTCGATCATTGTGAGAGAATAGGGAATTTGGAAACCCTCCTGATGGTTCACCACGTAGGCTGTGACTTCAGACGTCCTGCTTCCAGCTTCGCTTCTCTGGATGGTTTCATGAATGAATTTGAATCGGAAATTATCTTCCCACCGGACACCCAGGATATAATTGATCATCCCGTTGATCAGAGTGGTTTTTCCAGATTGTGTTGCTCCCATCACCAGGATCACTTTGTTGGGCACTTCCAAGTTCTGCTTTCCAAGCTGGTACTTGAGACAGGGTGTATCTAAGGGGACTTTGGCCAGAGGAAGGGCGAACACTAATGGCTGTCTGTCCTCCACCAGGGAGCTTTCCTGAAGGAACTGGCGGGCTATGCTGTCTGCATCTTCTTCCTCCAGTGATGTGGAGATCTCCACCTCCTCACTGGGGACACTCAGAGCTCCATTATCACACACCGCAGAGACCCGTATTCTATATGCCGTCTGGGGTTTCAGATCTTCGATGGGGTAAAACTCTGTTTTTCTCCCAGTCCTTTTTTCAGTCCAGTGGTACTTCCCATCTCCAGCCTCCACCGTTCTATACTCCACCTTGTACTCCTTGACCACAACTCCTGAGGCAATGATGCTGGGACTCATCCAGGCCAAAGAGATGACAGAAGATGCTGCAGTGACCGTTCTTAATTTCTCAGGAGGGCTGGTGGGAAGGGTCTTTATGGGTGGGCTCAGGTCACTGGATTTACTAAGGCCCAGACTGCAACAAGCAGCATACTGGAGCAGGTACTCTGTGTTTGGAAGAAGATCTTTTAGCAGGAACATCTCCCCAGCGTCCTCTGTCCTCACAGTCATCCAGTTTTCTTCCCCTGCAATCTTGTACTCTACCAGATAGCTAGAGATTGTAGCCCTCCCATATTCAGCAGGCTGAAACTTCAGTTGAATGCTATCATGTCTCAGTTCGCTAATCTGCAAAGAGAGAGGTTTTGAGGGCAACTCAAAGTTCTTGCTGACCAGCTCTCCGTCTTCATAAAGGTATATTGAGGCTCCTGGTGTGTCCACATCTGGGAGTGAGGCCACAACAAAGCGGACATTCTCATTTGATTGATTGATACTGAAAAAGTCTTTGATGGATTTGGCAGCTTGGCGGGCATTCCGGGTCCACCCCTTGTTCTCAAACCAGGTCATGCCTTCGTCCTGCCCAGGACTGGACTTTGTGGACTTAGCTGGTTCTTGCAAGAATTGCTCCTGAAGCCAGTCCTGTAAGCTGAACAGAAATGGCTCCTTTTTATACAAAGAGGTGAAAATAAAGGAGACCACGTATACATTCTGGGGATCCAGCACTATTTCCTCCAGCTTGTTCCGAGATGAGATAACTTGCACTTCACTTAGAATAGTCAGGTAAGAGTTGACAAAGTTAATTTCTCTTTTCTTGGTGTCCAGAAAGTCATGGAGTCTTTGGCTGTTAAAGGGTGACTGGTTGATGGACATTAATATGTCCACCAGGGTCCCTTCCTCCTGCCCTCCACCCTGGATGGAAGGCAACACTCTGGCCAGCTGTTTCTGGAAAATCTGCCTGTGTTGCTTGCACAGATCCTTGAACTGCTGGATCTTTTTCTTGATCTCAGGGAAGGTGTCAGCAATGGGATTCTTGGCTAGATCGTTGCTTTGCATCCGGATTTCGTTGAGTTCCTCCAAGATTTTTTCAGCATCAAAGATCAATGGTAGTCTGATCTCACGGACCATCTTAGCTGCTTTGGTATCCAATTTTTTCAGTGGGTAGAGCCAGACCCTCATCGGCACAGCGTTCTCCCCATCTTCCCCTAACATTTTTGGCAGAGTCTCATAAATTGTCATGGCATCTTGGAAGGTCACTGGATTTTCCTCCAGAGAAAAGTCTCCATGGAAAGTGCAACTGAACTTCAGAGCATTCTCTTTCTCCTCCTCGTTTAGCTTCGTATCTGCTTGTCCTGTGACGGATATCATCTTCTGGATTGTGACGTGGAGACCACCTTGAATATTTTTTACCGTCTCCGTTGAAGAAACTTCTCGGTCGAACACGAAGAACGCCTGGGCTCCGTAGAGGATGGCGGTAACCACGTGGGTGGCGATGCCCTGCTCAAGGACTGCTGGGTAGGAGACATTCTGGATTCCTAGGTGGCTCATGGTCAGCTGTTCGTACTTGGTGGTGGTTTTGTACTGAACGGTGACTCTGGCCTGTTGCTTGGACTTCTTGGTGTCATGAAGATACTTGGCCGACCCCCCCACTTCAATCAGCCCCTTAAGGAAACTGGTCTTGAGAGATCCTGAGATGTCCAGGGCAGAGGCCTTGTCGTCAATACTGTCAGATGCTATGATTTTAGTTTCTGTATTGGGCTGAGGCCTGATGGTCAGATCCTTCTGAAGAGAGTTGTAGTCCCAAAGGGTGACGCCTGCATGGAACAGGAGAAGACAGGGAGATAAATCTGAAACTGGATAGAGAAGCCCCAGAGAGCTAGGACAATGGGACGTCATTTCTCCATGAGGATAACCTCATTTGTTCTGTCCACCAATCACCAGGAAAGTTGTCTGTTTTGCAAAATACTGCAAAACCCCCAATGGCTTTTGACTTGAGTAGAGAGATTTTGTCATTTCCCAAAGCATTTCAGTGAGTTTGGTATGGAAACCCACCCCATGTTTGGTACTCAGGGCCAGCACTGCTGCCTGCTAGGCCAAGGGCTAGATACACATTCCAGGCAGAAGACCCTACTCAGCTAGCTGGTACTAGCAGGCCCTGTGTCCAGGATGCCAGCTCTTAAGTGTCCTTGGGCTAAGCGTGCGCATTGATGGCAGTGCCTGCCTCCCTCCCTCCCTCCCTCCCTGGTTTCCTGCCCAGGATGCCCACCCATCAGCCTCTCCCCTGGCTCCTACCTGGGATGAGGGCATCCTTGCGGCAGTCGTACAGCATCCCCAGCTGGAAGGGGCGGCCGAGGGCTGCAATCTCTATGGGATCGTCCGTCTCGGCCATGCTCAGCACTTGCGTGTTGCCGATGCTTCTCGTGCCCTGCAAAAGGGAGAGGAACCAGACTGACTTATGACTCTGTGAGGGGATGCAGGTGTGGGCCTCAAGTCTCACCCCACCCACTGATGGTCGTCCAGTTTCTGGGGTGGCTGAAGAAGGCTCTCTGCCCAGAGCAGGGTGGCAGGAGCAGCAGTCACAATGCATGGCTGGTGGATGCCCTGAAGCCGCCCAAGAAACCAAAATTGGCAATTCCTCCAGCAAAGATGAGACAGGCGTTTTGAGGAGAGGAGCAAGTGCCTGGATTAGGGCCACACCCATTGTGTCAACTGAGGACTCTGCCTGGACTTTGCGGTTCTATGATTCTGTAAGAGTCGCCTGCTTGAGCAGGGGATTGGACTAGAAGACCTCCAGGGCCCCGTCCAGCTCTATTCTGATTGATTGGTTGACTGGTTGAGAAGGAAGTCACACATGGACACACCTGCCCACTTTCTGACAGTTAGAACAATTAACCAGTGGAACAACCTGCCTCCAGATGCGGTGAATGCTCCAACACTGGAGGTTTTTAAGAAGAGACTGGACAGCTATTTGTTTCCTGCCTGAGCAGAGCGTTGGAATAGATGACCTCCAAGGTCCCTTCCAACTTCATTGTTGTTATTGTTATGGATCGCCAACGTGTGATAGCGGATATGGAAGAAGAAGAAGAAGAAGAAGAAGAAGAAGAAGAGGAAGAGGAGGAGACGGAGAAGAAGGAGGAGGAGGAGGAGAAGGGGAAGGAGAAGAAGAAGAAGAGGAGGAGGACGAGGAGGAGGAGAAGAAGGAGAAGAAGAAGAAGAGGAAGAAGAAGAAGAAGAAAAAGAGAGGAGGAGGAGGAGAAGGAGAAGGAGAAAAAGAAGAAGAAGAGGAGGAGGAGGAGGAAGAAGAAGAGGAAGAGGAAGAAGAGGAGGAGGAGAAGACGGAGGAGAAGAAGAAGGAGGAGGAGAAGAAGGAGAAGGAGAAGGAGAAGGAGAAGAAGAAGAAGAAGAAGAAGAAGAAGAAGAAGAAGAAGAAGAAGAAGAAGAAGAAGAAGAAGANAGGAGAAGGAGAAGAAGAGGAAGAAGAAGAAGAAGAAGAAGAAGAAGAAGAAGAAGAAGAAGAAGAAGAAGAAGAACAACAACAACAACAACAACAACAACAACAACAACAACAACAACAGGAGGAGAAAGGCGAGGGAGGAGAAACATCGGGGTCTCCCGGGAAGCTGAGAAGATGCAGGAACACCTCGGTCAATCAGAACGGAGCTGGAAGGGACCCCGGAGGTCATCTAGTCCAGCCCCCTGCTCGAGCAGGAGACCCTGGCAGAATGATAGGACAGAGTTGGAAGGGTCCTTGGAGGCCCTCTAGTCCAGCCCCCTGCCCAAGCAGGAGGCCCCTTACATCATCATAGGATGAAAGAGCTAGAAGGGGCCTCAGAGGTCATCTAGTCCAACCCTCTGCTCGAGCAGGAGACCCTTACACAATCATAGAATCACAGGGCTAGAAGGGACCCTGGAGGTCCTCTAGCTCAGCCCCCTGCTCAAGCGGAGACCCTTATAGAATCATGGAGTAACAGAGTCGGAAGGGTCCTCGAAGGTCTTCTAGTCCAGCCCCCCTGCTCAAGCGGGAGACCCTTACAGAAGAACAGAGTTGGAAGGTCCTTGAAGGTCTTCTAGTCCAACCCCGTACACAAGCAGGAGACCGTTACAGAATCACAGAGCTGGAAGGGAGCTCGGAGGTCATCTAGCCCAACCCCCTGCTCGAGCAGGAGACCCTTGACCGTTTTGGACAAATGGCCGTCCAGTCTCTTCTTAAAAAATCTCCAGGGTTGAAGCACCCACAACTTCTGGTGGCAAGCAGTTCCACTGGTTGTTCTCACTGTCAGGAAGCTCTTTGAAGACCCTGCCCTGTAGAGGTGCTTCTGCTCCAGGGCTGGCTGGGGAATGCTGGGAGTTGAAGTCCACGAGCCCCACAGCTGCCGGGTTTGGAGACCTCTGCTATAGAACCAGGAAGAACCGAGAGAGGTATTTGCTCCCCTCTGTTGTGTGGTTGTGAAGTCATTTATGGAAAATATTTCCTGCTTCTCTTATTGCGAAGGACCTAAATGGTTTCTCTGAGTCTTTCTTAGATTTCAGAAAGAAGCAGTAAAACACAATCATAAACCTCTCTCTCTTCTCATTCTTTCCCTTATTCTCTCATTCTTTTTTCTCTTTCTCTCACCCTCATTCTTTCTTTCTCATTGTTTCCCTTTCTGTTCTCATTCTCTCCCTTTCTTTTTCTCATTCTCTCATAATTCTGTGTCATTCTTTCTTCTCATTCTTTCCCTTATTCTCATTCTTCTTTCTTTCTGACCCTCATTCTTTCTCTGACCCTCATTCTTTCCCTTTTCATTCTCTTCTCATTCTCTCATCTAATTGTCATTCTTTCTCTCATTCTCCTTATTCTCTTTCCGTTATTCTCATTCTTTTTCTTTCATTCTTTTTTCTCACCCTCATTATTTCTCTTTTCTTTTCTTGTTGTTGTCTCTTTCTTTCTCTCATTCCCTCATCTTATTCTCCCTCTTTTTCTCATTCTAATTATGTCATTCTCTCATTCTCTATTCTAATTTTCTTTTTCTCTCATTCTTTCTCTCCTTGTCATTCTTTCATACCCTTTCTCTTCTTTCCCTCTTCTAGAAAATTCTGTCTTTCTTTCAATCTATTTCTCATCCTCTCCCTCTCTTCTCATTCTCTCCCCTTAATTCTGTCATTCTTTCTCATTCTTTTTCTTTCCCTTATTCTAATTCTTTTTTTTTCATTCTCATTCTCTCACCCTCTTTCCTTTCTTTCCCATTCTCTTGTCATTGTCTCTCATTCTTTCTCTCGTTCCCTCATTCCCTTTTTTTCTCATTTTTTCTCCTAATTCTGTCATTCTCTCAATTCTAATTGTTTTCTATCCTCATTCTTTTTCTCCTGTCATTCTTTCATAGCCTTTCTCTCTTCTTTCCCTCTTCTAGAAATTTGTGTCACTCTTTCTTTCTCTCAATCTATTTCTCATATTCTCCCTCTTCTCATTCTCTCCCAATTGTGTCATTCTTTCTCATTCTATTTGTCATTTTGTCGCTGTCTTCTCCACACACAGAGAGAGAGAGAGAGAGAGAGAGAGATCTATTTCTCCTCAAAAAGATTATTTTAGTTAAGAACTGCTTCAGTTCATTGTTTACGCTGGATTTTTTTCTCCCCATGGAGTGTAAGGAAAACGTAGCGTTTGTCCAATAAATGATAAATACCAAAAAAAAGAAAAGAAAAAAACCCCCGATTATTTTAGGGAGGAAATCATGAGGGAAATCCTGAGGTAAACGGGCGGAGCACAAAAGGGCGGCCGGGAGAAGAAGAAAAAAAAAAGGCGGGAAAAGAAAGGCTGGAAACTCCCCCTCCACACCCAGAGCGACCAATCCCAGCGCAGATCGCCTCAGGCAGGAGGGCCGGCCCTCTCCAACCAATCAGCTGTACGTGGGCGTGGCCTGGCTCACCCTGAGGACCTTTCCCTGAAGCGGCTGCTGAACTGAAGGAGCTTCACAGAGTTGAGGGGGAGTTGGGGGGCTGGGTGGGGGGGCGCCCTCCTCCCCCGTGGGTCGCAGCGTCCCCCCTGAAGTGGGTCCCCCCCAACGGGCCACGTGACTACCCCCCTCCCTCTTCTAGCTCTCCTCCCCTCTGGCTGCCTGGACGGGACTCGTCAGAAACGTCAGAGAAGCAGCGAGACCCCTTCCCCGAATTACCTGGAATATCCCCCCCCCCAACAACACAGGTGCTTCTGGGTCACTCTTGTTGCCAAGTCCCCTGCTGTTCCCTCTCCCTCCCTCCTCTGCTTCCGACTGCCTCTGCGAACAAGGAAGACGGCATCCCGAACATCTCAACATCAGAAGACAGCTGGAACGGGACCCTGGAGGTCTTCTAGCCCAGTCCCCTGCTCAAGCAGGAGACCCTCTACCATTTCAGACAGGTGGTTGCCCAGTCTCTTCTTAAAAGCCTGCAGTGACGGAGCACCCACAACTTCTAGTGGCAAGCAGTTCCACTGGTTAGTTGTCCTCACTGTTAGGAAGTTTCTCCTTCATTCTCAGTTGCTTCTCTCCTTGATTTGGATTCCCTTGTTTCTTGTTCTGCCTTTGGAGAATAGGTTGACCCCCCCCCTCTTCTTTGGGGCAGCCCCCCTCAAATACTGGAATGTTGCTATCATGCCCCCCACAGAGTCCTCCTTTTCTCTAGACTGACCAAACCCAATCCCTGCCCCTCCAGATGAGGGACCGCACACTTGGAATACGGCGTCCAGTTTTGGTCACCACGATGTAAAAAAGAGGCTGAGACTCTAGAAAGAGTACAGAGAAGAGCAACAAAGAGGATCAGGGGACTGGAGGCTAAAACATATAAGGAATGGTTGCTGGAATTGGGTATGTCTAGTTTAACGAAGAGAAGGACGAGGGGGGACAGGATAGCAGTGTTCCAGTATCTCAGGGGCTGCCCCAAAGAAGAGGGAGTCAAGCTCTTCTCCAAAGCGCCTGAAGGCAGGACAAGAAGCAACGGGTGGAAACTAATCAAGGAGAGAAGCAACCTAGAACTAAGGAGAAACTTCCTGACAGTTAGAACAATTAACCAGTGGAACCACCTGCCTCCAGAAGCGGTGAATGCTCCAACACTGGAAGTTTTTAAGAAGAGACTGGACAGCCATTTGTCTGAAATGGTGTAGGGTTCCTGCCTGAGCAGGGGGTTGGACTCGATGACCTCCAAGGTCCCTTCCAACTTTATTACTATTATTATTAATTATTTATTATTATTATTATTTAATTAATTAATTAAATGGAGCAGCTCCTTGACTTGCTTTCCACCAGATGCCCAGAAAGACCCCTGCCCTCACCCAGTTCCTCTTTGTCACCACAGCAATGCCAACTGGGGGGTCTTGGCGCTTTGGGGGGGAGGGGAGTCTCACCTGGTTGGAGGGATCAGGAATCCGCCCCCTGATGGCCGGTGGATCCGCTGCTCTGCTTGGCTGCTTCTCTCCCAGAACCTCCCATCCTAACTGCTGTGTGGAGTTTTCCGTGAGAACAGAGTCGAGAGATTACACAACCATTGAAAACAGGCAGCAATTCTTGGCTGCAAGATGGCCTCTGGGTGTCCCTTCGTTAAAAAGGCTTCCTGAAAAAAAAAAGAGGGAGCAACACGGACTCCCTACCCTTTCAGGTCTGCTTCTCCTTCCTTCAATTGTGCTCCCACCTGGGGTCCTGGAAGATGGTATGCAGGTTCTGAGGTTTTGCTGGTTAAAGAAATACCGGAATCCAGAAAGTGCCTTTTAAGTTTTACGTGTTTATTCAGCTGAATAGAGACGGACCCCTCTAAAATGAGGGGAGCCCTGAATGACAAGGAATGTTTATGCTGTATAATTACATAAGCAACCCATCCAGCAAAGCTGACACACATAAGATAAAGACTGCACCCAGTAGGTCTGGCACACTAGATTAGAAGGGAGAAGGCAGAAGTAGCTAAACATGTTCCCACTGGAGTGTTTCTTAAAGATATCGTATGTTCTTGGGTGGGTTAGGATATTGGGTGTGGTCCTTGCTGTCCTTTCCTGACCCTGCATCCAGGATTACAAGTGACCAAAGAGAGAAGGGCCATCTATATGTATTCACAATTAATACTGTCCCCTAATTCCTGGTCATCAAAGAGGGGGCTTCCCTTGAAAGATTTCAGACTGGGAGAAACCTTCCTTCCATCCATCCATCCATCCACCCACCATCCCTTGCAGAAGGGCTAGTTGCAGAACACTGAAATCACATGGTCCACAAGTGGGGTGGGAAGCAAAGGGTTCTTAGAAACGTAGCAAGCTCTGAACGACACGGAGCGTCAAAGCTCTCGGAGAAGCTCAGAAGATGCAAAGAGGAGCAAATATCTTATTTTACAATTCCAACGGATCTGTAAAATAAGACTAACCCCTTTGTCTGCGGGGCCCCACCGCAGGGAATCCGAGACGGATGTTTGTCCCGCACAGGCAGGATCTCTTTGCTGACCCCTCGGGTCAAGCCGGCTTCCTTGCATAACATCCAGCTCCGCTTTCGCTTTCCAGGATCCTCGGAGATTTCTCGGAAACACTTCAGCTGAACTGGCAGGTTTCACTTTCAACTTCCTCTTTCCGAGTTCCCCTCACGGAGGAGGAAGGCCAGGTGCTCCAGTTGACCTCGGAGAAAGCCAAACATCAGGGCAGATGCCTGCCGGGTCTCTCAGGACGCTGAAAAGATGCAAGCCGACCTCTAGAAAGATCTCAATCGATCAGAATAGAGCTGGAAGGGACCTTGGAGGTCATCTAGTCCAGCCCCCTGCTCAAGCAGGAGACCTTTGCAGCTCAGAGAATGACAGAGTTGGAAGGGACCTCAGAGGTCATCAAGTCTAAACCACCACCCCCGCTCAAGCAGGAGTCCCTTACAGGATCATGGAATAACAGTTGCAAGGGAACTTGAAGGTCTTCTAGTCCAACCCTCTGCTCGAGCAGGAGACCCTTGACTGTTTCAGACAAGTGGCTGTCCAGTCTCTTCTTTAAAATCTCCAGTGTTGGAGCACCCACAACTTCTGGTGGCAAGCTGTTCTCTTGTGGAAAACGAAAGAACTCTTACGAATTCCAGAGGGGTTTAGCAGAGAGGTTTATTTGCGCAGGTTCAGAGGCATAGTGGGACATGCGATTCTGAACAAGGAGGGCGGGATTAGACTTCAGTTTTTATACTATCCTTTGAAGAACAAAGGACTACACATTGAAATACACACTGTGATACATTAGGATCGTTTCTCATGGGCATACAATGGAAGGTTTTGCTACATACAAAGTATCCATGTGCAATGCGCATTTGGTTAGCCACATATTACTGACACAGAACTTTCCCAGTGAATTTTCCCAGTGATTATGCATTACATCATTGTCCTAGCAATTATGCAGAGAAATCATTATTCTAGTTATGCAGACAAATCATTATTCTAGTTAGTCTTCATTTTACTACAGTTCCACTGGTTGTTCTCACTGTTAGGAAGTTTGAAGACCCCTGCTCTGTAGAGGTGCTTCTCCTCCAGGGCTGGCTGGGGAATGCTGGGAGTTGAAGTCCACAAGTCCCAAAGTTGCTGGGTTTGGACACCCCTGCTATAGAACAACGAAGAACCGAGAGAGGGATTTGCTCCCCTCTGCTGTGTGATTGTGAAGTCATTTATGGAAAACATTTTCTGCTTCTCTTATTGCGAAGGACCTAAATGGTTTCTCTTAGATTTCAGAAAGAAGCATTAAAATACAATCACAAATCTCTCTCTTCTCATTCTCTCCCTTTTTCTTTCTTCTCATTCTTTCTTTTTCTTTTTCCCTTATTCTCTCACCCTCTCTTCTCATTCCCTCATTCTTTTTCTCTTTCTCATTCTGTCATTCTTTCTGTCTCCCTCTAATTCTTTCTCATTGTCTCTCCTCATCCTTTCTCATTCTGTCCCTTTTCCCCTTTTTCTTTCATTTTTATACCCTTTCTCTTTTCTACTTGTGTCATTTTTTCATTCTCTCCCTTTTTCTTTCTCTCCCTCTAATTCTGTGTCATTCTTTCTCATTCTGTCTTCTAATTCTGTTCCTTTCTCTTCCTTTCTAGTCTAATTCTTTCTCGTTCTCTCCCTTTATCTTCATTCTTTCTCATTCTCTCTCTCACTGTATCATTCTTTCATATCCTTTCTCTCTCCCCTTCTAATTCTGTCTGTGTCATTCTTTCTTTCATTCTATTTCTCATTCTCTCCCTTTCTCTTCTCATTCTATCCCTTCTAATTCTGCCATTCTTTCTCTCATTCTAATTCTGTCATTTCCTTCTCTCATTCTGTCTCTCTTCCTCTCATTCTGTCTCCTCTAATTCTGTCATTCTCTTCTCATTCTGTGTCATTCTTTCGCTCATTTTCTTTCTCACTCTCTCTCCACGCACACACACACACATACATACACACCTGTTTTTCCTCAAAAAGACTATTTTAGGGAGGAAATCCTGAGGGAAATCCTGAGGTAAACGGACGGAGCACAAAAGGGCGGCCGGGAGAAGAAAAAAAAAAAAAGGCGGGAAAAGAAAGGGGGAAGCTCCCCCTCCCCCCCACACCCAGAGCGACCAATCCCAACGCAGATCGCCTCAGGCAGGAGCGCCGGCCCTCTCCAGCCAATCAGCTGCATGTGGGCGTGGCCTGGCTCACCCTGACGACCTTTCCCTGAAGCGGCTGCTGAACTGAAGGAACTTCACAGAGTTGGGGGGGGAGTTGGGGGGGGCTGGGGTGGTTGGGGCGCCCTCCTCCTCCCTGCAGTGGGTCCTCCCCCCCAACGGGACACGTGACTCCCCCCTCCCTCTTCTGGACCCTATTCTGCAACTGGGCCTTCTGCTGGGCAAGGCTGTGGGGCCTAGTGGTTGCCTGTGGGGTGATTGGGTGTTTTTGTGTGTTGTTTTTTTTAAAAAAAACTTTTATTCCTATTTTCAGGGTAAGCCTCTCGAAGCCATTCTGGAGTCGGAAGGAAGGAAGGAAGGAAAATAGAGCTGGAAGGGACCTTGGAGGTCTTCTAGTCCAGCTCCCAGCTCAAGCAGGAGAATACCAATTCAGACAGGTGGTTGTCTAGCCTCCTTAAAAACCTCCAGTGATGGAGCGCCCACGATTTCTGGTGGCAAGCAGTTCCACTGGTCGATTTTGCTGTCAGGAAATTTCTCCTTAATTCCAGGTTGCTTCTCTCTTTGGTCAGTTTCCATCCTTTGCTTCTTGTCCTGCCTTCAGGTGCTTTGGAGAATAACGTGAGCCCCTCTTCTTTGGGGCAGCCCCTCAGATACCGGCACGCTGCTATCATGTCTCCCCTATTTTTTCTTTTCTTTAGACTAGCTAGAGCAGTGGTTCTCAACCTGTGGGTCGGGACCCCATTTGGGGTCGATTGATCATTTCATGGGGGTCGCCAAGCAAGGCTGTCCACCATTTTTTTTGTCTGCCATTTTTTCCCCCTTTTCCAGCGGGTGCCTTACCTCCCTTGGGCTGGGCCAGCTGGTGGTCAGCCTGCTCCGTCTCTGCTGCTTGCCAGCTACGCCTCGGCCGGCACAGGGGGCGGAACCACGCATGCGCGGCGCTCCCGGGCAGGGAAAGTCCTCGACTTACGACCGGTTGGGTAGTCCTCGACTTACGACCGGTTTAGTCCTCGACTTACGACCGGTTGGGGTCGCGGCATTAAAAAGGTTGAGAACCACTGAGCTAGAGGGATAGACAGACAGATAGATAGATAGATAGGCAGATAGACCGACAGGCAGATAGGCAGAGAGCTAGGCAGATAGAGAGATAGGCAGATAGATAGGTAGATAGATAGATACATAGATAGATAGATAGGCAGATAGGCAGAGAGATAGGCAGATAGATTAGGTAGGTAGGTAGGTAGGTAGATAGATAGATAGATAGATAGATAGATAGATAGATAGATAGATAGATAGATAGATAGATAGATAGATAGATAGATAGATAGATAGATAGATAGATAGATAGATAGATAGGCAGAGACAGGCAGATAGGCAGAGATAGGTAGATAGATTAGATAGGTAGGCAGGTAGGTAGGTAGAGAGAGAGGGGGGGAGATAGGCAGAGATAGGCAGATAAATTAGGTAGGTAGGTAAGTAGATAGATAGATAGGCAGACAGATAGGCAGACAGACAGACAGACAATCAGACAGATAGGCAGATAGGCAGGCAGAGATAGGCAGATAGATTAGATAGAGATAGCTAGATAGGCAGATAGATAGACAGACAGATCGATAGATAGGCAGAGACAGGCAGATAGGCAGAGAGTTAGGTAGGTAGGTAGGTAGGTAGGTAGAGAGAGAGAGATAGACAGACAGACAGACAGACAGACAGGTAGATGGAGAGAGAGAGATAGGCAGAGACAGGCAGATAGGCAGAGAGATTAGGTAGGTAGGTAGGTAGGTAGGTAGGTAGATAGATAGATAGATAGATAGATAGATAGATAGATAGATAGATAGATAGATAGATAGATAGATAGATAGGCAGATAGGCAGAGAGATAGGCAGATAGATTAGATAGGTAGATGATAGATAGATAGATAGATAGATAGATAGATAGATAGATAGATAGATAGATAGATAGATAGATAGATAGATAGAGAGATAGAGAGATAGAGAGACAGGCAGATAGGCAGAGAGATAGGCAGATAGATTAGACAGGTAGGTAGGTAGGTAGATAGAGGGGGGAGATAGGCAGAGAGATAGGCAGATAAATTAGGTAGGTAGGTAGGTAGGTAGGTAGATAGATAGATAGATAGATAGATAGATAGATAGATAGATAGATAGATAGGCAGACAGACAGATAGGCAGACAGATAGGCAGACAGATAGGCAGACAGATAGGCAGACAGACAGACAGACAGGCAGGCAGATAGGCAGGCAGAGATAGGCAGATAGATTAGATAGAGATAGCTAGATAGGCAGATAGATAGACAGACAGATCGATTGATAGGCAGAGACAGGCAGATAGGTAGAGAGTTAGATAGGTAGGTAGGTAGGTAGGTAGGTAGATAGAGAGACAGACAGACAGACAGACAGGTAGATGGAGAGAGAGGTAGGTAGATAGATAGATAGGTAGATAGGTAGATAGATTAGATAGATAGATAGATAGAGAGATAGAGAGATAGAGAGATAGAGAGATAGGCAGAGAGATAGGCAGATAGATTCGGTAGGTAGGTAGGTAGGTAGATAGATAGTCAGAGACAGGCAGATAGGCAGACCGATAGGCAGATAGATTAGGTAGGTAGGTAGATAGATGGAGGGAGAGAGAGAGAGAGATAGGCAGATAGATTAGGTAGGTAGGTAGGTAGGTAGATAGATAAGCAGACAGGCAGATAGGCAGAGAGATAGGCAGAGAGATAGATTAGATAGGTAGGTAGGTAGGTAGATAGATAGGGAGAGAGAGACAGGCAGATAGGCAGAGAGATAGGCAGATAGATTCAGTAGGTAGGTAGGTAGGTAGGTAGATAGATAGATAGTCAGAGACAGGCAGATAGGCAGACCAATAGGCAGATAGATTAGGTAGGTAGGTAGGTAGATAGATAGATGGAGGGAGAGAGATAGGCAGATAGATTAGGTAGGTAGGTAGGTAGGTAGGTAGGTAGGTAGGTAGATAGATAGATAGATAGATAGATGGATAGATGGATAGATAGATGGGCGGGCGGGCGGGCAGGCAGGCACTCAACACAGAGAGAAACAGACAAACAATTTTGAAAACAAACTGTCTTCAGTCCAGCTGGACTAAATCAAAACCCAACAGAAACACAGCAGTAAGTCAGGAGCATAAAGATTCAGAGGGGACTAACCCCAGCTACAGAAGGAATGGTCGATTTGTTAAGACAACAAGAATGTTATTTCAGATCTCCGCAATCAAAGATGACGATCTTCTTGCTTGGTTTGCCATTCTTTGAGCCAAAACTCTCTATTTTCCTCACAATGTCCATTCCCTCTCTGACTTGGCCAAAGACCACGTGTTTCCCATCCAACCATTCAGTTTGCTCAGTGCAGATGAAGAAATGAGACTCATTTGTATTGGGACCAACATTCGCCATAGATAGAATGCCAGGGCCTGTGTGCTTGAGAATGAAGTTCTCATCGGCAAACTGCTCGCCGTAAATAGATTTACCGCCTGTTCCATTATGGTGGGTAAAGTCACCACCCTGACACATGAATCCAGGAATGATTTTGTGAAACCACGATCCCTTGTAACCGAAACCTTTCTCTCCAGTGCTCAACACACGGACATTTTCTGCTGTCTTTGGAACTGTGTCTGCAAACAGCTCAAAGGTGATGCGCCCGAGGGGCTGTCTGTCGGCGGCGACATCGAAAAACACGAGGGTTAGACATAGCTGGGGGAGGAAATGCACCGTGTGAGCAAAATGTAAAAGTTTAAAATAAAATAAAAAAGAGAGCGGCACCAGCCACACACAAGGACCAGCAACCACAGCTCCACACCAGAGAGCGCGGCGCAGCGGGCCAGAATGAGGGTATTTTCCTTTTGGTGGCTTATTTTAAGCAGAATTTCTAGCAGAATTTTAAAATTCTTTTCTTTGGATTAGAGACAGTTAACAGTCACATTTACTTTGGCACACAAAAACAAGAGAACAGAAAACATATACACACAAAAACAAGAGAACAGAAAAGAAAACAGAAGTCTTAGTTTTACGCATCCATACCACATGGTTGGAGAGAGAGAGAGAGAGAGAGAATATCACTATTTTTTTTTCCTTCAATATAAAATTTTTATTATTTTCATCATAGAAAAAAAACCATCACAAATATTACACAATACTGTATGAAAACCCACCCCCCACCCCCCCGGACTTCCCAAACCTAATCCCAGGATAATATTCAAATATAAGTAAACAAATATTAATATCTCTAACTCCACAAAGTATATTATTCTACATGAGTAGGTAAAATATAAAAGAACAAATTTACTAAAAACCTAAATTATATTCCACCACTCTATGCTTCTTTTAAATATAAACAATCCATCTTCTCCATATTAA
>NW_015389800.1:55854-73606 GCF_001527695.2 Protobothrops mucrosquamatus | reverse complement strand
TTCTCACCTGCATCGTCCACAAGGGACGACTCGGGAACTCAACTCCTACCCCGGGCAGCTCACCGATCCCCTTATGCCCAGGGGAAAGGTATCAAGCCGTTTGACAGCTGATGCTGGCTGTCAAAACGGCTTTTACGCTGAAACAGGCGGGAGGCAGCAAACAGCTGCGTCCGACGAAGTCGCCTGCCACCGGAAGCTCCAGAATATCACTATTTCTTATTTCCCCTTTAACTACCTTTATTTAGCCAAATTGGTTTCCCAGCAAAGCCCTGAGCAAAGTCCATTTTTTTTAAATAGTTTCTCTACCTATCTTTTTCATACCTGCCTGAACTGGTAGCTGATTCCTGTCCCAGACCTCAAGGAAGCTTTTACTGGGGAGCCAATCTCGACCCTTGAACTAGAATACCCCATGATTCCCTTATTCCTGATGCAGGGGTTCACTTTGGTTCTATCGGGTCTGGCGCACTGAAGCTCCTAGTGAGACTTCCGCCTACCACCACGGTTTTGGGTCAAAAAGGGACCCACAGAGGACTCTGGATCCCTCACAGAGTACTGGATGCTCCTTTAGGGATCTACCACCACGGTTTCAGACCAAAAAGGGGTCTGTCGAGGACTCTTCTGCTCCCCTGCAGAAGGTACGGGACGCTCTCTTACTGGCTTTACCTTCACTTTTCACCACCGTTTGCGGACTTCAAATGTCCAGGAGGATCTCTGCTTGCTTTCCAGAGGTAAGGGATATTCCTAGCCCAGGGCTTAATTTCCTAACTTGGGGCTTTGCTTACAGGGCCTTACCAGCTGGTTGCCCAAATACAATTCTCTCATTCACTCATTCCATTTTCACACAGCCTCTCCCTTTCCCTAACAAAAGATCCTGCACTCTGGCCAAACCCCCATACTTTCCAGGGTCTGCCACTTGAACAGATCCTTTCTGCGGTTAGGAAAGACCAGAGGGAGCAAAATCCAACTGTGATTGGGAAAATGGTCTTCTCATTCACACACACAGACATACACACATTTCCTTTGCTCCCCTGGGCTTTAAAGTTAAAATTGAGAGGTACTAACCTTCACCTTCTTTCCAAAGCAGCCCTTGAGCTCAAACCCAAAACTCCCTTTACTACCCTGGCTCCACATGGGCAGGACCTGGGAAACCCATCCACAGACACAAGAAGTCTGCTGCCGGCAAGATGGGGCTTACCAATCTCAGTCCATTGGAGAGGTAAACTTGGAGTCCCATCTGGGATGCCAAATTGTTGAAGGAAAAGTCATCATGGTTCAGCCCAAGTCAGGAATAAACAACATGGCGACTGCTTTAGAAAGAAGGTTGCAGTTTATTGAAGAGGAGGGCCAGATGGAAAGATGGCTCTGGAAGAAAAGAGAGTGAGCACGTAGGGGGTGGGTTTTTATATCCTCTGGAGCCTTTTGTTTGGAGTTGTTCCTGTGGCATTAACTTTGACCTGAGCTTGAGTGTACCTTTCTGGTATTCTGATGGTGGTGGGTTAATCCCTGAGTCCTATGGGAGAAGGGCGGTATACAAATTAAATTATCTATCTATCTATCTATCTATCTATCTATCAGTCCTATTATTAAAGAGTTTTAATAATAATAATAGGATTAACCAACCACCAAACTCTTTAATCTAGATTGAGAGCAAAGTCTAAGGTCCAGCTGAAATGCCTATGGGATTTCCTCTTCGCTGACAATGCTGCCGTTACTGCTCACTCTGCCGAAGATCTTCAACAACTTATGGACTGTTTTAGTAAGGCCTGTCAAGACTTTGGTCTAACAATCAGCCTGAAAAAAACACAAGTCATGGGTCAGGATGTGGATCCACCTCCCTGTATTACAATCTCTGCACAGGAACTGTCCATGACTTTGTGTACCTCAGCTCAACTATCTCTTTAGATACTGAGCTGAATAAACGTATTGGTAAAGCAGCCACCACATTTTCCAGACTTACAAAGAGAGTATGGCTTAATAAGAAGTTGACAGAACATACAAAGATCCAGGTCTATAGAGCCTGCGTCTTGAGCACACACTTGTACTGCAGTGAGTCTTGGACCCTTCACGTACGGCAGGAGAGGAAGCTGAACACCTTTCATATGCGCTGTCTCCGAAGTATTCTCGGCATCACGTGGCATGACAAAGTCCCAAATAGCGCAGTCCTGGAATGTGCTGGAATCTCTAGCATGTATACACTATTGAAACAGTGATGTCTACACTGGCTCACACACACATTTCCTTTGCTCCCCTGGTGCCCCTGTGCCCAGACATTTCATGACCCTGTTGAGAATGGCTGATAGTCGGATCTCCTGTATGGAGAACTAGTGCAGGGAAAGCACCCCAGAGGGACCTGAGCCCCAATACAAGGATATCTACAAGAGGGACCTAAAGGCCTTGGGAATGGACATTAACAGCTGGGAATCCTTGACCTCTGATCGTTCAGCCTGGAGGCTAAAGACGCAGCATGGCCTTCTCCAATTCGAAGAGACACTTGTGCGGCAGGCTGAGGCAAAAAGGCAGTCCCGGAACCAGCGGAATCTGGGGGCTGGACAGGGGACAGATTGTATCTGCCCTCAGTGTGGAAGGGTCTGCCATTTTCGAATTGGCCTTTTTAGCCACACCAGATGCTGCCTTAGGACCTCTTTTCAGAGCACGATACCATAGTCTCTCGAGACTGAAGGATGCCAATGAATCCTATTATGTCCCAAAGGTCATATCCTGCTTCCCTGGGGCTGGGGCTGATGACTCTTCGATTTTTGGTGTGAGGGATTGTTGATTCTAGGGATCTAATTAATATTGATATTTGTTGTAATGTTGTTTTATAAGGCTGTTAGCTGCCCTGAGTCCGGTGAGGAGAAGGGCGGGATATAAATCAAATTATAAATAAATAAAATAAATAAATCTTTCTTCCTAATCTCAGTTTCCTGCCTCCAGTCTTTCTGACAAGATTATCACATC
Organism: Protobothrops mucrosquamatus; assembly: GCF_001527695.2. Classification (NCBI taxonomy): domain Eukaryota; kingdom Metazoa; phylum Chordata; class Lepidosauria; order Squamata; family Viperidae; genus Protobothrops; species Protobothrops mucrosquamatus. The sequence goes on along the minus strand of NW_015389800.1, from coordinate 70,648 downwards.
TGCATTTCTGCAGACTTGGTTTCTGTTTGGGACAGAGAGACTTGGGGGGGGGGGGGTTGGTTTCTGTCTTTAAAATCCTTTAGGGAAATATATTCTGCCTTTTAAATATTTCCAAGAATATTTCTTTCTCTGGGGGGGGGGGTTGACTTCCCACAATTCAATCATTCAGTCAAAATCTATTTGGTTCACTGAATCTTTCGGATTTCAGCTGTCAACCAACACCACTGAGTCCCACTGATTCACAGATTGAAAATCTGATGGGATTTTTCTAAAAGGTTCAAGATGATCAAGGGATTGGAGGCTGAAGAATACAAAGAACAGTTGGAGGAACGGGGCATGTCTAGTCTAATGAAAAGAAGGACTAGGGGAGACATGATAGCCGTCTTCCAGGGGCTGCCCTAGAGAAGAGGGAGTCAAGCTATTCTCCAAAGCACCTGAGGGCAGGACAAGAAGCAACGGATGGAAACTAATCAAGGAGAGAAGCAATCTGGAATTAAGCAAGAATTTCCTGACTATTTGTTCTGTCCACCTTCCTTGACCCCTTTCGCACTTCAGGGTGGTGGTGTTTGGCTGCAGGATGGACTCAAACACCGGCCGGCCGAGGATGGTGTTGCCTGTGGCGCTCTTCCCGCCTCCGGACTTTCCCACCAGGATCAGCCAGAGTTTGACGTCCTCCGCTGTGAGTTTGGAAGACGACGTTACAAAAAGGAATCGAGATATTTCTCACAACATGTCGGGGTGTCATTGAGCAGGCTAGAAATGGGGACAACTTTGCAAAGAGTCACCCCTGCCCGGAAGTGGTTCAGTGATATTTTCATATGAATCTCCCGGAGTTGCTAAAATGGGCTACTCAGCCATGCAGATTCCCACAACATGCGAATCCCACTTTAGCAGATGTCCGAATATAGCCACAGTGTCCAGCCCCCACGAGCAAAGAGGGAGCCAAGCAAATGGAGTCTGAGTGTGAGGAGGCTCAGGGCTGCTGGTATGTGCTGAGTGACGATGGGTACGGGCGTAACGTCGGAAGGGACCTTGGAAGTCTTCTAGTCGGACTCCCTGCTCAACAGCCTCTATTGCACCACCATGATCGCGGGTGGCCCAGTGGGTAGAATGCAGCATTGCAGGCAAACTCTGCCCACTGCCAGGAGTTTGGTCCACAGAAAAACCCCTCTCCACGGAACCGGTCCCTGGTGCCCAAGCGTTTGGGGGCCACTGTGCTAAGAGACCCGTCCTACGTCAATGTCTCCCTGCTGCCGTACCTTCCATCGTCACTTCTTGTCATTTTCCATCCATAGGACGAAGATGAGCATCAATCACGGAATCTGGAACTGGATAGAAGCCGAGGATGTGTGTTGGTGTGTGCGTGTCTCATCCAGACTGATCTTTAGCTTGTGTTTGACTCTAGATTTCAGGCAGCACCTTGTCTGCCTCAAGATCAGTATATATATAAAGGAGGAGGAGGAGGAGGAGGAGGAGGACGACGATGACGACGACGACGACTGTGCGGTTCCTGGTGCTCTCTGAGCTTGATGGCTTCGTTGCAGACATTTCATGACCCAACTAGGGAACGTCATCAGGGCTAGTGAGGAGTGCTGTTTGTGGCAGCCCCCCAAATATTGGAATGCTGCTATTGTGTCCTCCCCCCCCAGTCCTTTTCTCTAGACTGGCCAAACCCCAATTCCTGCATCCGTTCGTCCAATGTTTTGGCCTCCAGCCCCCTAATCTTCTTTGTTGCTCTTCAGCCTCCCTCCTCACTTACCCGGCGTGGCCTCCTCATGCATGGCTGCCTAGAAGAGTACAAAGGAAACACCGGTCAGACAGGGGTCACGACTCCCAGAGGCCTCGGCGTGTCCAGTGGGGAAGGGAGCCAGCTGCCACCCAGTTTATGCCTAGGAACTGCGGCCTGGTCCCCCACCCCATTCAAGGCATCGCCCAGAAGCTGTTCTGGAGCCACTCAGCTAACGGGGGAAGGGTTCAGATGCTCTGAAGGGACCACTGGTAAAGCCAGTTGACGTAGTGTCTCCCCCCGTTCTCGAAAACGACTCCCTGCACCATCTCCATCAGCTCCGAGACCTGCGCCTGCCACTCGACTCCTGCGGCCATGTTGTTGAAGCCACAGTAGCGGTTCCCACACCTCTGGATCAGCTCCCGCACATTGCGGTTGTCCAGCTTTTGGAGGTACTCCTGCAGGGATTCCCCTCTCAAATCCTCCTTGCGGGTGAAGAGGACGATCGTGTGCCTGGCCGACTCGGCCTCAAAGATATCCCAGACCCGTTTTGCAGCTGTCACATCTTCGGCGGTGAAGCGCCCCACCTGGGTCACAAAGATCAGGGCGTGGGGGCCAGGCCGGGAGAGTTCGACGCAAGCCCTGATCTCATTTTGCACCATCTCACTGTGGTTTTCGGAATTGAAAATGTCGGGTGTGTCGACCACGGAGATCTTCCTGTCCTGCCATCTTCTTTGACCCCTTTGGCACCTCACGGTGGTGGCTTTTCCCCCCAGGGACTCGAACTCTTTCCGGGCGAGGATGGTGTTGCCTGTGGCGCTCTTCCCTACTCTGGACTTTCCCACCAGGATGAGTCGGAGTTCGACGTCCTCCCCTGTGAGTTTGGAAGACATTGTTACACAAAGGAATTGAGACATTTCACCCGTGCCTGGGAAGAAATGTGTGGCCGTGATCCAACATGTCGGGGCGTCATTGAGCAGGCTGGAAACGGAGACAATTTTGGAAAAGAGTCACCCCTGCCCTGAAGCGGTTCAGGGATGTTTTTTTGTGAATCTCCCAGAGCTGCTAAAATGGGCTGCTCAGCCGTGCAGATTCTGACCCCATCCCACCCCATTCCATTCTGTGATGGGCCATAGTGGTGCAGAATGGAATGGGGTGAGGTGGGATGGGAATTTACTTTCATCAATAATAATAAAAAAAAAAGGCTCTCTGGAAGACTTTCCATGATTTCCAGCCAGCCGGGAGGAGGGTCCAACCATTCCTCCTTTCCCCCCCCCCTCTTGCCCAACCTTGAAATCCTGTTACCACCTCTGAACCTCTTGTTCTAAAAGCTCTCCAGGAGCACGTGTGAACATTGCATCAAAGCTTCTGACCCCAAAGCGGCAGAAGAATGTTTATAAGACATTGAAATAAGGAATCTTACCCCGACCGTAACTTTGTCCATATTCTGTCTGAGCCTGGTGGGGAAGAAAAACAGGGTGGTGAAAAGGTGGCTGGGGAGTCTTGAGTTGGCAGGGATTCTGGGGGGGTGTGTGTCTCTGGTAACGCAGATTTCAAGTGGGGGAGAAGAGGCGGAGGTTCCCAAAACTGCAGTATGTCAGGTTATTTCCTCCTCCCCCTTCCTCCTCTTCCTCTTCCTCCTCCCCCTCCTCCCCTCACTCTCCACCCCTCGTCCCACTCTCCCTCCTCTTCCCCCTCCCCCCTCCTCCTCCTCTTCCCCCTCCCCTTCCTCTCNCCTCCTCCCCATCCCCCTCCTCCCCTCCACCTATTCCCCCCCTCCTGCCTCCCTCCCATTGGAGGTAGCGAAGTGGTGGTTCATAGTATATTCAGAAATTGCCTAGAGTAGATTCTCCTAATTGAGCAGGGGGCTGGACTAGAAGATCTCCAAGGTCCCTTTCAGCTCTATTCTATTCTAATTCTTCCTTCTCCTTCCCTCCTCTTCCTCCCCTTCTCCTCCTCTTCCCCATCCTTCTTCTTCTGCTCCTCCTCACCTTTTCCGGCCTCCGAGTAGGACAGATGCAGGTGACTGCCTTGCTCCATTGACTGAGCCCTACTTGAGTCACAGCAGCGCATCGGAATTCGTACTGGAGATTTAAATGGTCATCTTCCACGGCGAATTGAACCTGAGGGCCCTCAATATAGAGACTTTTCCAATTTTCCTCTCCTGCGATCTGATATTCCACCTGGTACCTGGAGACTGAAGGCTTCCCAACGGTGACTGGATCAATACTGATCTGGAAACTATTTGGCGGGACTGGTTCAACCTTAAGAGAGGGAGGTCTTCTAAGAGCAGCTTCCAGCTCCAGACGTTCCTGGAGGACCTTCACGGTCAAGGCTAAACTTTTCCTTTCCAGCTTCTTTAACGAGTCAAATAAGTTCTTCATGCTCTCGGTGCTCATTTTCCAGAACATTTCAGCAGCAGCATTAAGGCTTCCTCCGTTTTCTAGGTGAGCAAAGAGGGCTGAATGGTTGAATCTGAAGTGCAGAGGGGTTCCCGACTCATCCCGAGCACACGGTAAGTCAGCTTCCTTCAGGGCCTCCAGGACAGGTGGGGTCCCCCCATCTGCAAAGGTGATCAGGAGTTGGACATTATCCTTCACGTCTTTTCCCAACAGGGAGAGCATGGAATCAAAGACGCATTTCTGGGCATGAATTGAATGGGCAAGGAAGGCCTGGGCCACCAAGCAGATGGCATCAACGTGGTCAATGCCCCCTGGGGTGGAGAAAAACTCTCGGAGATGCTTCTCAACCAGTTTATCTTGCTCTGCGTCTCTGGTGCCTCCAAATCCTGGAGTGTCGATTATTGTGAGAGAATAGGGAATTTGAAAACCCTTCTGATGGTTCACCACGTAGGCTGTGACTTCAGACGTCCTGCTTCCAGCTTCGCTTCTCTGGATGGTTTCATGAATGAGTTTGAATCGGACATTATCTTCCCACTGGACACCCAGGATATAATTGATCATCCCGTTGATCAGAGTGGTTTTCCCAGACTGTGTTGCTCCCATCACCAGGATCACTTTATTGGGCACTTCCAGGTTCTCCTTTCCAAGCTGGTACAGGAGTGAGGAGGTGGAGGCATCTGAGGGGATTTTCTCCAGAGGAAGGGCAAACACAAATGGTTGTTTCTCCTCCACTAGGGAGCTTTCCTCAAGGAACTGGTGGGCTACATTGTCTGCATCTTCTTCCTCCAGTGATGTGGAGATCTCCACCTCCTCACTGGGGACACCCAGAGCTCCATTATCACACATGGCAGACACCCGTATTCTATACGCCGTCTGGGGCTTTAGACCTTCAATGGGGTACAGCTCTGTTTTTCTCCCAGTCCTTTTTTCAGTCCAGTGGTCCTTCCCATCTCCAGCCTCCACTGTTCTGTACTCCATCTTGTACTCCTTGACTACAACTCCTGAGGCAACGATTCTGGGACTCATCCAGGCCACAGAGATGACAAAAGATGCTGCAGTGACCTTTCTTAATTTCTCAGGAGGGCTGGTGGGAAGGGTCTTTATGGGTGGGCCTAGGTCACTGGTTTTACTAAGGCCCAGCTTGCAACAAGCAGCGTACTGGAACTGGTACTCTGTGTTTGGAGGTAGATCTTTCAGCAGGAACGTCTCTCTGGTGTTCTCTGTACTCACGGTCTTCCAGTTTTCTTCCCCTGCAATCTTGTACTCTACCAGATAGCTGGAGATTGTAGCCCTTCCACATTCAGCTGGCTGAAACTTCAGCTGAATGCTGTCATGTCTCAGTTCATCAATCAGGAAAGGAAGAGGTTTTGAGGGCAACTCAAAGTTCTTGCTGACCAGCTCTCCATCTTCATAAAGGTATATTGAGGCTCCTGGTGTGTCCACATCTGGGAGTGAGGCCACGACAAAGCGGACCTTCTTATTCGATTGGTTGATACTGAAAAAGTCTTGAATGGATTTGGCAGCTTGGCGAGCATTCCGGGTCCACTCCTTGTTCTCATACCAGGCCATGTCTTCTTCCTGCCCAGGGGTGGACTTTGTGGACTTAGCTGATTCGTGCAAGAATTGCTCCTGAAGCCAGTCCTGTAAGCTCAACAGAAATGGCTCCTTTGTATACAAAGAGGTGAAAATAAAGGAGACCACGTATACATTCTGGGGGTCCAGAACTATTTCCTCCAGCTTGTTCCGAGATGAGACAACTTGCACTTCACTTAGAATAGTGAGGTAAGATTTGACAAAGTTAATTTCTCTTTTCTTGGTGTCCAGAAATTCATAGAGCCTTTGATTGTTAAAGGGTGACTGGTTGACGGACATTAATATGTCCACCAGGATCCCTTCCTCCTGTCCTCCACCCCGGATGGAAGGCAACACTCTGGCCAGCTGTTTCTGGAACATCTGCCTGTGTTGCTTTAACAGATTCTTGAGCTGCTGGATCTTCTTCTTGATCTCAGGGAAGGTGTCACAAATGGGATCCTTGGCTAGATCATTACTTTGCATCTGGATTTCGTCGAGTTCCTCCAAGATGCTTTCAACATCAAAGATCAACGCTAGGCTAATCTCACGGACCATCTTAGCTGCTCTGGGGTCCAGCTTGGTCAGTGGATAGAGCGAGACCCACACAGGAACAGCCTTCTCCCCATCTTCCCCTAACATTTTTGGCAGAGTCTCATAAATTGTCATGGCATCTTGGAAGGTCACTGGATTTTTCTCCAGAGAAAAGTCTCCATGGAACGTGCAACTGAACTTCAGAGCATTCTTTTTCTCTTCCTCGTTTAGCTTCATATCTGCTTGTCCTGTGATGGATATCATCTTCTGGATTGTGACCTGGAGACTTCCTTCTACATTTTTTACCCTTTCTGTTGAAGAATCCTCTCGGTCAAACACGAAGAAAGCCTGGGCTCCGTAGAGGATGGCGGTGACCACATGGGTGGCCGTGCCATGCTCAAAGACTGCTGGGTGGGAGATATTCTGGATTCCTAGGTGGCTCATGGTCAGCTGTTCATACCTGGTGGTGGTTTTGTACTGGACAGTGACTCTGGCCTGTTGCTTGGACTTCTTGGTGTCGTGAAGATATTCGGCTGATCCTCTTACATCAATCAGCCCCCCCAGGAAGCTGCCCTTGAGGGATCCTGAGATGTCCAGGGCAGAGGCCTTGTCGTCAATACTGTCAGATGCTATGATTTTAGTTGCTGTCTTGGGCTGAGGCCTGGTGGTCAGGTCCTTCTGAAGAGAGCTGTAGTCCCAAAGGGTGACGCCTGCATGGAACAGGAGAAGACAGTGAAGGAAATAAAAGTTATTCTTTTATAAAATATAACAATAAAGCTCTAATGTAAGGATTGAAGGAAATAAAAGTTATTCTTTTAATAACTGTAGAAATATAATTGTAGAAATGTAATGCCAATATATGAGGCTGTCTATTTAACACAAATGTAACACTGTAACGCAAATGTAGCAATGCTGGCAGGAAAAGCCAACACTCCAGAAGACAGGCTTAGGATACAGGAGGATTTGGACAGACTTGAACACTGGGCGCTATCTGACAAAATGAAATTCAAGGGTGAAAAAAGTAAGGTTCTACATTTAGGCAAGAAAAACCAAATGTACAGGTATATTATAGGGGGTACCTTGCTCAATAGTAGTAACTGTGAGAGGGATCTCGGAGTCCTAGTGGACAATCATTTAAATATGAGCCAGCAGTGTGCTGCAGCTGCCAAAAAAGCCAACACAGTGCTAGGCTGCATTAACAGAGGGATAGAATCAAGATCACGTGAAGTATTAATACCACTTTACAAGGCCTTGGTAAGGCCACACTTGGAATCCTGCATCCAGTTTTGGTCACCACGATGTAAAAAAGATGTTGAGACTCTAGAAAGAGGGCAGAGAAGAGCCACAAAGATGATCAGGGGACTGGAGGCTAAAGCATATAAGGAAAGGCTACTGGAATTGGGTATGTCTAGTTTAACAAAGAGAAGGACGAGGGGGGACATGATAGCAGTGTTCCAATATCTCAGGGGCTGCCACAAAGAAGAGGGAGTCAAGCTATTCTCCAAAGCCCCTGAAGGCAGGACAAGAAGCAATGGGTGGAAGCTAACCAAAGAGAGAAGCAACCTAGAACTAAGGAGAAACTTCCTGACAGTTAGAACAATTAACCAGTGGAACAACCTGCCTCCAGAAGCGGTGAATGCTCCAACACTGGAAGTTTTTAAGAAGAGACTAGACAGCCATTTGTCTGAAATGGTATATAGGGTTTCCTGCCTGAGCAGGGGGTTGGACTAGATGACCTCCAAGGTCCCTTCCAACTTTATTATTATTATTATTATTATTATTATTATTATTATTATTATTATTATTATTATTATTATTATTATTATGCACTGCCAAATGTGTGAGAAGGCTTGTTCAATGTTTACTTACACTTTAAGTGGAATATCAAAAAGGGGGATTTTGACCCAAGGTGAAAATTACAAATAAACAAGATAACAGCAGATGGACGGAAGAGGTCAGGTTAACAAAGTACAACTTCAAAGTACATCTATAAAGATGAAAGAGCTTCTTAGATGTGACATGCAGGCCAGCGTGCTCTTGGAAGTCATTTGAGTGGGAAGATATCAGGAAGCCACGTTTGAAAACGCTCTTCTCTTCTTTTCTTCTCTTTCCTTTTTATTCTTTTTATGTTATTCTCCAATAAACCTTTGCTTTGTTAACCAGGCTTGTCTTCGTATTGTGAGTATCAACATTTGGGGGTTTTGACATCTCACAACAGGGAGATAAGTCTGAAACGGGATAGAGAAGCCCCAGAGAGCTTGGACAAGGGGACGTCATTTCTCCCTGAGGATAACCTCATTTGATTTTAGAACAGAAATTTGTGTATATTTATCGTGGTTTTTATTATCGCCTGTTCACCGCCCTGAGTCCCGTAAGGGAGATAGGGCGGTATATAAATTCAATAAATAAAATAAATAAAAATAAATTTGTTCTGTCCACAATCACCAGGAAAATGATCTGTTTTGCAAAATACTGCAAAACTCCCAATGGCTTTTGACTTGAGTAGAGAGATTTTGTCTTTTCCCAAAGCATTTCAGTGAGTTTGGTCTGGAGACCCACCCCATGTTTGGTACTCAGGGCCAGCACTGCTGCATGCTAGGCCGAGGGCTAGATACACATTCCAGGCAGAAGACCCTACTCAGCTAGCTGGTACTAGCAGGCCCTGTGTCCAGGATGCCAGCTCTTAAGTGTCCTTGGGCTAAGTGTGCGCATTGATGGCAGTGCCTCTCTCCCTCCCTCCCTCCCAAGTTTCCTAGCAGGGATGCCCACCCATCAGCCTCTTCTCTGGCTCCTACCTGGGATGAGGGCATCCTTGCGGCAGTCGTACAGCATCCCCAGCTGGAAGGGCCGGCCAAGGGCTGCAATCTCTATGGGATTGTCCGTCTCGGCCATGCTCGGCACTTGCGTGTTGCCAGTGCTTCTCGTGCCCTGCAAAAGAGAGAGGAACCAGATTGACTTATGACTCTGTGAGGGGATGCCGGTGTGGGCCTCAAGTCTCACCCCACCCACTGATGGTCGTCCAGTTTCTGAGATGGCTGAAGAAGGCTCTCTGCCCAGAGCAGGGTGGCAGGAGCAGCAGTCACAATGCATGGCTGGTGGAAGCGCTGAAGCCAAAATTGGCAATTCCTCCCAGCAAAGGTGAGACAAGCGTTTGGAGGAGAGGAGCAAGTTCCTGGATTAGCGTCACACCCATTGTGTCAACTGAGGACTCTGCCTGGACTTTGCGGTTCTATGATTCTGTAAGAGTCGCCTGCTTGAGCAGAGGGTTGGACTAGAAAACCTCCAAGGCCCCGTCCATCTCTATTCTGACTGATTGGTTGACTGGTTGAGAAGGAAGTCACACACGGATGTGCCTGCCCACTTCCTCCTTCCTCCCTCCTGGAAGGCGCCCTCCAACCTTTGGACTTCAACCAAGGGAAGTCAGAACAAGAACAAAAGTTGTTTGTCTCCGGGCACAAAGCCCTTCCCATCCCCCATCCCCCCCCCCCAGCACAGAGAGCACAGTCTGATTCCTCTGGGAAGATCTTGGAATCTGGCTGGAAAAATTTTCTGGGGAGTATGGAGGGGGGATTGAAAGTCGTAATGGTGTGGGGGCTTCGGATGAAGGCGTCCCCTCCCTCCTTCTCCCTCCCCATTCCCGCTCTCCCCTTGTTTGGCTATCTGGACAGAATTCAGCAGCCTTCCCGAAAAGAGCAACCCCTCTCCCCAAATTTCCTGGAATATCTCTCCTCCCCCCCCCCCCCGCAACAACATAGGTGCATGTGTGTCACAACTGTTGCTAAATCCCTTGTCCTGTGGAAACTGCCTTTCCTAACATTGAGGGTGTCCTATCCACCCCTTAGAGTTTCCCAGAGAGGAGGGACCACATGCCCTCGTGTAAAAGCCCAGTCCAAGACTGACCCGCTTTCCACCAGATGCCCAGGAATAGCTCTGCCCTCGCCCCACTCCACTCCGCTGCCACCGCAAGTGCCAACGCGGAGGTCTCGGCGCTTCTGGGGTCCTCACCTGGTTGGAGGAGTCAGGAATCTCTGGTGGCAGGTGGACCTACTGCTCTCTTTTGCTGCTTCCCTGCTAGATCTCTCCATCCTTTGAACCGCTGGCGGGGTTTATGATGGCGTTTATGATGGGAACAGAGTTCAGAGATTGTAGGAGATTGCATCTCACAGCAGCCAAACAAGCTGCTATGAGGTGTATTTTCCAAATGAGTCCATTCCCATCCTGTTAGCATTGAAGACAAACATCCTTTATCATAATACTTTTACTTTTACCTCGAGTACATAGTTTATCCTGCCAACCTTTGCCCTAAGGAACTTTCCAGGGGACACCTTATCCCCTTACTGGCCTTATTGCCCATGATTGATCTTTCCTTGCCTACGAGACCACCAACACACACAGTCAACCCATTACTTCTTTCGTATGTACAGGATCCCAGATTGATCCCTAATACTTTTTTTTTATTGAAAGGTTGCATCGCATAGCAGCCAAACAAGCTGCTATGAGGTGTATTTTCCTGATCAGTCCATCCCATCCTGCTAGCATTGAAAACAACCATCCTTTATCATAATACTTTTACTTTTACCTCGAGTACATAGTTTATCCTGGCAACCTTTGCCCTAAGGAACTTTCCGGGGGACACCTTAACCCGTTACTGGCCTTATTGCCCATGGTTGATCTTTCCTTGCCTATGAGACCACCAACACACACAGTCAACCCATTTCTCTCTTGGTATGTACAGGATCCCAGATTGATCCCTAATACTTCCTTCATTCCCTGCCTCCCTCGACTTCTTTCCTTCCCTCACCCATCTTTCTTTTCTTTCTTTCTTTCTTTCTTTCTTTCTTTCTTTCTTTCTTTCTTTCTTTCTTTCTTTCCTTCCTTATCCATTTCCTTCCCTCCCTGTCTTCCTTCTCTCCCTTCTCGTCTTCCTTCCCAGACTCCAGAATGGCTCCGAGGGGCTGACCCTCAAAATAGGAATGCAGTTAAAACAAAAAACGAAAAGCTCCAGACAATCACCCCACAGGCAACCACTAGGCCCCACAGCCTTGCCCAGCAGAAGGCCCAGTTGCAGAATAGGGTCCAGAAGAGGGGGTGGAGTCACGTGGCCCGTTGGGGGGGACCCACTGCAGGGGGGGTGCTGCGACCCACGGGGGGAGTGGGGCGCCCCAGCCCTTCCCCAACCACCCTAACTCTGTGAAGCCCCTTAAGTTCAGCAGCGCTGAGCCAGGCCACGCCCACGTACAGCTGATTGGCCGGAGAGGGCCGGAGCTCCTGCCTGAGGCGATCTGCGCTGGGATTGGTCGCTCTGGGTGTAGAGGGGGAGTGGGAGTTTCCCCCCTTTCTTTTCCCGCCTTTTTTTTTCCTTCTCCCGGCCGCCCTTTTGTGCTCCGTCCGTTTACCTCAGGATTTCTCTCATAATTTCCTCCCTAAAATAATCATATTTTTTTTTTGGCATTTACCATTTATTGGACAAACGCGAGGTTTTCCTTACATTCCATGGGGAGAACAAATTCCAGCGTAAACAATGAACTGAAGCAGTTCTTAACTAAGATAATCTTTTGGAGGAGAAATAGAGCCTCTCTCTCTCTGTGTGTGTGTGTATGTGTGTGTTTGTGTCTCTGTGTAGAAGACAGAATGAGCCAAAAAAAATGGCAGAATGAGAAAGAATGACAATTGGGAGAATGAGAAGAGGGGGAGAGGATGAGAAATAGATTGAGAGAAAAAGAATGACACAATTTTCTAGAAGAGAGGGAAAGGGTATGAAAGAATGACAGAGAAGGAGAAAGGGACAGAATGAGAAAATGAGGAGAGAAAAAGAAAATTAGAATAGAGAAAGAATGACAGAATTAGAAGAGAATGAGAAAAAAAAGTGAGAATGAGGAGAGAATGAAAAGAGAAAGCGAAAATAACACAAAGAATGAAAGGAGAAAGAATAATGGAAAGAGAAAGAATGACAGAATTGGGGAGACAATGAGAAGAGGGAGAGGATGAGAAATAGATTGAGAGAAAGAAAGAATGACAGAATTTTCTAGAAGAGGGAAAGGGTATGAAAGAATGACAGAAGGAGAAAGGGACAGATTGAGAAAATGAGGAAAGAAAAAGAAAATTAAAATAGAGAGAAAGAATGACAGAATTAGAAGAGAATGAGAAAAAAAAGTGAGAATGAGGAGAGAATGAAAAGAAAGCGAAAATAACACAAAGAATGAGAGGAGAAAGAATAATGGAAAGAGAAAGAATGACAGAATTGGGGAGACAATGAGAAGAGGGAGAGGATGAGAAATAGATTGAGAGAAAGAAAGAATGACAGAATTTTCTAGAAGAGAGGGAAAGGGTATGAAAGAATGACAGAAGGAGAAAGGGACAGAATGAGAAAATGAGGAAAGAAAAAGAAAATTAGAATAGAGAGAAAGAATGACAGAATTAGAAGAGAATGAGAAAGAAAATGAGAATGAGAATGAAAAGAGAAAGCGAAAATAACACAAAGAATGAGAGGAGAAAGAGAATAATGGAAAGAAAGAATGACAGAATTGGGGAAAGAATGAGGAGAGAGGGAGAGGATGAGAAATAGATTGAGAGAAAGAAAGAATGACAGAATTTTTTGGAAGAGGGAAAGAAGAGAGGGTATGAAAGAATGACAGAAGGAGAAAGGGACAGAATGAGAAAGAATGAGAGAAAAAGAATGAATTAGAATAGAGAGAAAGAATGACAATTAGAAGAGAATGAGAAAGAAAAGTGAGAATGAGAATGAAAAGAGAGAAAATAACAGAATGAGAGAAGAAAATAATGGAAAAAGAAAAAGAATGACAGAATTAGGGGGAGAGAATGAGAAGAGAGGGAGAGGATGAGAAATAGATTGAGAGAAAGAATGACACCATTTTCTAGAAGAGAGGGAAAGAAGAGAAAGTATGAAAGAATGACAGAAGGAGAAAGGGAGAGAATGAGAGAAAAAGAATTAGAATAGAGAGAATGAGAGAATGACAGCATTAGAAGAGAGAATGAGAAAGAATTAGAATAGAGAGAATGACAGAATTAGAAGAGAGAATGAGAAAAAGGAGAGAATGAGATAAGGGAAAGATAATGAGGGTGAGAAAGAATGAGAATGAAAGAAAAAGAATGAGAATAAGGGAAAGAATGAGAAGAGAATGACAATTAGAAGAGAGAAAGAAAGTGAGAATAAGAGGAGAGAATGAAAAGGGAAAGAATGAGGGTCAAAGAAAGAATGAGAGAATGAGAAAAAGAGAATAAGGAAAAGAAAGAATGAGAAGAAAGGAAGAAAAAGAATGATAGAATTAGGAGAGAATGAGAAAAAGAAAGGGAGAGAATGAGAAGGGAGAGAGAGATTTATGATTGTATTTTAATGCTTCTTTCTGAAATCTAGGGACTTCAACTCCCAGAATTCCTGAGCCAGCCATGCTGAGGAGAAAGGGAGAGGTTTTCCTGCTGGCTCAGGAATTCTGGGAGATGAAGTCCGCGTGTCATCAAAGAGCCAAGGTTGCCTACCCATGACCTAGAGAAACCATTTAAATCCTTGGCAATAAGAGAAGCAGAAAATGTTTTCCATAAATGACTTCACAATCACACAGCAGAGGGGAGCAAATCCCTCTCTCGGTTCTTCGTGGTTCTTCGTGTCCAAACTGTGTCCAACTTTGGGACTTGTGGACTTCAACTCCCAGCATTCCCCAGCCAGCCCTGGAGGAGAAGCACCTCTACAGGGCAGGGGTCTTCAAACGTCCTAACAGTGAGGACAACCGGTGGAACAGCTTGCCACCAGAAGTCGTGGGTGCTCCAACCCTGGAGGTTTTTTAAGAAGAGACTGGATGGCCATTTGTTTGAAACGGTCAAGGGTCTCCTGCTGGAGCAGGGGGTTGGACTAGAGGACCTTCAGGTTCCCTTGCAAGTGTGTTATTCCATGATTCTGTAAGGGTCTCCCGCTCGAGCAAGGGGTTGGACTAGATGACCTCTGAGGTCCCTTCCCACTCTGTTATTCTGTAAGGGTCTCCCGCTCGAGCAGGGGGTTGGACTAGATGACCTTCGAGGCCCCTTCCAACTCTTGTGATTCTGTAAGGGTCTCCTGCTCGAGCAGGGGGTTGGACTAGATGACCTCCAAGGTCCCTTCCATGTCTGTGATTCTGTAAGGATCTGCTTCTCAAGCAGGGGGTTGGACTAGATGACCTCCATGGTCCCTTTCAACTCTATGTCATTTTGTAAAGGTCTCCTGCTTGAGCAGGTGGTTGGACTACATGACCTCTAAGGTCCCTTTCAACTGTTATTCTATAAGGGTCTCCTGCTGGAGCAGGGGGCTGGACTAGATGACCTCCAAGGTCCCTTCCAAGTCTGTCATTCTGTAAGGGTCTGCTGCTGGAGCAGGGGGTTGGACTAGATGACCTCCAAGGTCTCTCCCCACTTAGTTATTCCATAGGGGTCTCCTGCTTGAGCAGGGGGTCGGACTGGATGACCTCCGGGGTCCCTTCCAACTCCTGTCATTCTGTAAGGCTCTCCTGCTGGAGCAGGGGGGTCGGACTAGGTGACCTCCAAGTCGTCTTCCAACTCTTGTCATTCCGTAAAG
>NW_015389800.1:43354-50854 GCF_001527695.2 Protobothrops mucrosquamatus | reverse complement strand
CAATGAGGAGGAGAAAGAGAATGCTCTGAGGTTCAAGTGCAAGTTCCACGGAGACTTCTCTCTGGAGAGAAATCCAGTCACTTTCCAAGATGCCATCAAAGTTTACGAAACTCTACCAAAAACGTTAGGGAAAGATGGGGAGAAGGCTGTGCCTATGAAGGTCTGGCTCTACCCACTGACCAAACTGGACAGCGGAGCAGCTAAGATGGTCCGTGAGATCAGCCTAGCGTTGACTTTTGAAACTCAAAAAGTCATGCAGGACCTCAACGAAACGGAGATGCAAAGCAATGATCTAGCCAACCATCCCATTGCTGAGGACTTGCCGGAAATCAAGAAGAAGATCGAACAGTTCAAGGATCTGTGCAACCAACACAGAGAGACTTTCCAGAAACAGCTGGCCGGAGTGTTGCCTTCCATCCGGGGTGGAGGGCAGGAGGAAGGGACCCTGGTGGACATCTTGACGTCCGTCAAGCAGTCGCCCTTCAACAGCCAAAGACTCCACGAATTTCTGGACGCCAAGGAAAGTGAAATTAACATTGTCAGATCTTATCTGACCATTCTAAGTGAAATACAAGTTATCTCATCCAAGAACAAGCTGGAAGAGATAGTTCTTCACCCCCAGAATGTATACGTCGTTTCCTTTACATTGACTTCTTTACATGAAGAGGAGCCGTTTCTGTTGAGCTTACAGGACTGGCTTCAGGAGCACTTTTTGCCAGGATCAGCTAAGTCCACAAGGTCCACTCCTGGGGTGAAGAAAGGCATGGAATGGTTTGAGGACCAGGAGAAGACCCAAAATGCTCGCCGAACTGCCAAATCCATCAAAAACTTTTTCAGTGTCAACCAATCAAATGAGAATGTCCGCTTTGTTGTGGTCTCACTCCCAGACGTGGAGACTCCAGGAGCCTCAATATACCTTTATGAAGATGGAGAGCTGATCAGCAAGAACTTTGAGTTGCCCTCAAAACCTCTCCCTTTGCAGATTAGCGAACTGAGACATGATAGCATTCAACTGAAGTTTCAGCCTGCTGAATATGGGAGGGCTACAATCTCCAGCTATCTGGTAGACTACAAGCTTGCGGGAGACGAAAACTGGAAGACCGTGAGGACAGAAGACGCCGGGGAGACGTTCCTGCTGAAAGATCTGCCTCCAAACACAGAGTACCAGTTCCAGTATGCTTGCTGTTGCAAGCCAGGCCGTAGTAAATTTAGTGACCTGAGCCCACCCATTAAGACCCTTCCCATCGGCCCTCCTGAGAAATTAAAAAAGGTAACTGCAGCATCTTCTGTCATCACTGTCACCTGGATGAGTCCCTGCATTGTTGCCTCAGGAGTTGTGGTCAAGGAGTACAAGGTGGAATACAGAACGGTGGAGGTTGAAGGTGGAAATGACCAGTGGCGTGAAGAAAGGACCTGGAGAAAAACAGAGTTTTACTCCATCGGAGATCTGAAGCCCCAGACGGCGTATAGAGTACGGGTGTCCGCCGTATGTGATAATGGAGTGCTTAGTGTCCCCAGTGAGGAGGTGGAGGTCTCCACATCACTGGAGGAAGAAGACGCAGAAAACGTAGCCCACCAGTTCCTTCAGGAAAGCTCCCTGGTGGAGGACAGACAGCCTTTAGTGTTCAAACTTCCTCTGGAGGAAGTCCCCTCAGATCCTTCCGTACCCTGTTCCACCTACCACCTTGGAGAGGAGAACAAGGAAGTGCCCAACAAAGCGATCCTGGTGATGGGTGCAACAGAGTCTGGGAAAACCGCTCTGATCAACGGGATGATCAATTATATCCTGGGTGTCCAGTGGGAACATCATTTCCGATTCAGACTGATTGATGAAACCACTTGGAGAAAGAAAGCTGGAAGGAACATATTTGAATGCAATGCGTGCGTGGTGCACCATCAAAAGGGTTTCCGAATTCCCTATTCTCTTACAATACTTGTCCCAACACACATAGAGCAGAAAATGGTTGAGCAGGAGATCCGAGATAATTTGAAAGTTGACTGTTTCGATGCTATCTGTTTTGTGACCAAAGCTGTCGTTGCCCATTCAACTTGCGCCCAGAAATCTATATTTGATACCATGCTTTCCATGTTGGGAAAAGACCTAAAGGATAGCCTCCAACCCCCAATCGCCTGTTCAGATAGGGGGACCCCACCCGTCCTGGAGGCTGTCAAGGAGACTGACCTGCCGTGTGCTCAGGACGACTCGGGAATCCCTCTGCCCTTCAGAATTATCTTTTCCAGTCTTTTTGCTAACCATCTTCAGGAAAGCGGCAGAAGCCATCACGATGCTGAAATGTTCTGGAAATTGAGCACGGAGAGCATGAAGAATTTCTTTGACTCGTTAAACACGCCGGAAACGAAGATTATAACCTGGACCTTGGAGGTCCCGAAAGAACATCAGTAGGTGGAAGCTTCTCTTAGAAATCCTCCCCCCGGACTTCCGGTTCCAGACGCGACGCCTTCGAACGTACAGGGGGAAGCTTCTCCCTGCTGTCTGGTTTCCCTTCGTTGGAAGACCCTGCAAAGGGTCAAAAGTCGCCCTGCAGGGGCGACCACCGTTGGGGAGGACCCTCGCAAGATCGCGGAAGGGCAGTAGCCCTTCCGTTTGATCCAAGGCAACTCCCTAGGACCGACGAAGAAAAGATCGGCCATGTTAGTCGCACCAGCCGAAAGCCCCAATAACAGCTAAGCATACAAAGCAGAAGTGGAGGATTTGGGTGAGATCCTTTTTTACCTCTCTTTTTCCCTAATTACCTTCCTGTGAAAGCCTTTTGAAATTCGTTCCCCCGCTCTCAATTCAGCAACGTTTGCCTACGTGGGATTTTACAGCTTGGAAAGAAAAAGAAAGAACTACTAATTTCAACAACCAAATAATTGGATCTTTGTTTTGTGGATACCTTGGGGTATTTTTTTTATAGAGACTTAGCATTTTTTAAACTTCTTTAACTATTAACTTTGCAAAATATCGGCTTTTTTGTGTGTGTTAACTGAATAAGAGGCTATTCGGCATTTGGAAAAAGATTTTGTGATCTGCTGGGGACATCTTGCGGCAAAATTTGGCAAAGCAACTGGAATTTCTTTTCAGTTGTGCTTGTTGATTACTTCGATTTGTCCTTCATACTATCAAAAAAGATAAGACATAGAAACAACGGTGGTGACAATAATTCTTACAAATTGTGGAAGTGGACAACAGCTGAGTCTTACTAAACATAGCCTCCACTAAAGGACTATCTTTAATCACCATGGAAATGGATGAATCCTATCCACAACTTAATTACAAACTTATCCTTGAAAAAAATCCGTGAAGCAACAGAGCTAATCATTTCAGGAGTGAAAGCCAAAGACATTTTTACAAAATTACAAATTGAACCTCAAACTGATCAACCTATAACCCCAAAAATAATAGAAGATGAACAATTTAACATTAAAGAAGTCTTCATACAATATGCACAACTGGCTGAGATGACTTTAACTACAGCACCTGTAACTCCAAAAGAAGAGTACTTAGACATTTTAGATAACCAAACAACAACAACACCGGATATGACTCTCTATTCTACTCAGATGAAATCGCAAGAAGAGGACCAGACTACTGAACCGACTATACATACCCTAAACCAAACATGGAGATTTGAATTATTAGGGCAACAACTTAACAATTACAAAGGGGCCAGTTCTTTTGAAAGACTGATAACTGGACGTTCTCCCTTGATTCAAACAACAGGTGTACGAATGGAGATACATCTGAGGTTTTAGAGGCACTGGCATGGAAACCTACTTGGCACAAAAGGAAAGCCAGAGTCAGATTTAAAAATGGGATTTAAAAATCTACTTAATGGGTAAAGCAGCTTTGTAGAGATAATGTTTTTTTTTTAATATTTAGCACATAGATTTATAATGGGAGTTAAAATTAAGGAGAGAATCAGAGAGAGAGAAAGAGAGGGAACGAGAGAGAAAGAAAGAGGAGAGAATCAGAGAGAGAAAGAAGAGAGGGAATGAGACAAAGGAAGAAAGAGAGAGGGAGAGAGCAAATCGGCTTCCAAAGAGCAGAGGGAGCCGGGCTGACTGTGGCAGGCGAGGGAGGGCAGACAGTCAGAAGACACAGCGGCCCTTTTGCTTGGAGAAAGACGGCAGACGCGGCCTCTCTCCCGCCTGTTTCCCCTGGCTGGGCGGAGGCTCCTGCCGGCCCTTCCTCTCCATCACCTGATTTCCAGGCAGCCCCGGCAGCCCCGGCGCTTTCGCTTTCGCTTTCGCCCGGCTGCCACTGAGAGGCGCTTCGGGCGGGAGGGAGGGCGATGCAGTGGCGCTCGAGTCCTTTGGGAGGGAGGGCGGGCTCGTGCAGGAGGCGACCTACGCTGGGTTTGGTTGCGGAGGGGGCGTTCCCCTCTTTTTCCCGCCTTTTTCTGCCGGGCGCTCCCGCGTACGCCGTTTCATTTTACCTCAGGCTGGGCCAAGTCTTCCCGACTGTCTTGCCTGCTCATGCGCAAGGCAATCTACCCTGTGATTGGTTGCCGCAAGTATAAAGGGGCTGTTTCCCTTGTTTCCCGCCTTTTTCGTCCGTGTGTTTTGTGTGTCGTTTCCTTTTACCTCAGGGTGTGCCTCTCTTCCTGACTCTCTGGCGTTCTTTCTTTCTGAATCAGGACAAAGTAAGTTTAATTATGTGTCCACCATACATCTCTCTCTCTCTCTCTCTCTCTCTCTCTCTCTCTCTCTCTCTCTCTCTCTCTCTCTCTCTCTCCATATCTATCTATTTATCTATCTATCTATTCATATTTATCCATCTATCCATCTCTATCCATCTCTATTCATCTCTATCCATCTATCCATATCTATATCCATCCATATCTATCTATCCATCTCTATCCATTATCAATCAATCTATCCATCTCTATATATCTCTATGTCTATCTATCTATCTATCTATCTATCTATCTATCTATCTATCTATCTATCTATCTATCTATCTATCTATCTATGTATGTATCTATCTACCTACAGATGATAGATAGATAGATAGATAGATAGATAGATAGATAGATAGATAGATAGATAGATAGATAGATAGATAGATAGATAGATAGATAGATAGATAGATATCCGTGCATCTATCTGAGCAGGGGGTTGGACTAGATGACCTCCAAGGTCCCTTCCAACATTATTATTATTATTATTATTATTATTATTATTATTATCATCATCATCATCATCATCATCATCATCATCGTTATCATCATCTATATGATAGATATCCATATTTATCCATCTATCCATATCTATCCATCTATCCATATCTATCCATCTATCCATATCTAACCATCCATATCTATCCATCTCTATCCATTATCAATCAATCTGTCCATATCTCTATGTCTGTCTGTCTGTCTGTCTGTCTACCTACTTACCTACCTACCTACCTACAGATAGATAGATAGATAGATAGATAGATAGATAGATAGATAGATAGATAGATAGATAGATAGATAGATAGATAGATATCCATGTATCTATCTGAGCAGGGGGTTGGACTAGATCAGGGCTTTTCAACCTTTTCACCCATTGTACCACTTTTAGGATAAGGCAACATCCGAGTACCACCAGTCGCCTAGCAAGGTGTCAAAAACTTGATGACCCCCCCAAAAAAGGAAAAAAGTGATGAAGTACAGGTAGTCCTCGACTTACAACAGTTCGCTTAGTGACTGTTCGAAGTTACAATGGCACTGAAAAAAGTGCCCCCCAAGGCACAGCCGAGCAAGACCCCTGCCTGCCCGCCTGGCCGCGCTCTTCCTCCTGTCCGAGGTTTTCATTGTTGTGAGCATTTCTGTTGGGGATTGGCAGCGGGGGTGGGGGGATGTTTGGTTTTTATTCCCCCCGTCTGCTGGGTGGTTGCAGCAGGTTTTGGTCACTTCACATGACCCTGGGACACTGTGACCGTCATAAATATGAATCAGTTGCCAAGCATCTGAATGTAAATCACAAGAGTTGGCGATGCCAAAAGAGAGAGCTGTGGAGTGGCCCTAGTAGGGAATGTCCAGTTCCTGGGATCCTGGGTTTGGTTGGGCCTTGGAGCCCGCTGGTGTTGGGGTTCTCAAGCATCACAGGGTGGGGGTCTACATGTCAATCATTTGCATCCCCACCCCCAGTTCTCAAGGAGATTTTTGTTCATGGTTGTGCTCCCCTCCTCCCCCAGCGTTGGGGCACCCCCTCTTAGAAGGAAACTGAGATGAGAAGGAGCTGAGGGGTTTTCAGAACCATCGCAGAACTTCTGGAGAACCCCCTCCCTCACAGAATTTAGACTTGAAGACCTCCAGGGTCCCTTCCAGCTCTTTGTTATATTACTAGTTGTACCCAGCCATGCGTTGCTGTGGCTCAGTCTGGTAAAAGCGTGTGTTGCTTTTACGTCCAACAGATGGCGCTGTTTTTCAAAGAAAGCATGTTTTTACCTGTCACAGGTGTGACATCTATATAATATAGGTATATAAAAACACGCGTGTATTCGAATGCAACGTTGTGTCAAAATTTCAAAGCAATCGGTGAAGAACTTTCGGAGATTTAAGATTTTGAACAAACAAACATTTACATTTTTATTTATATAGATTATGGTTGCGGTTCCTCTCTTCACCAGCAGAGGGAGATGCTGGGTTGAGACACTGCTTCCACATAGCGGAAAAGGCTGATCTGGTTTTGGGGACTCTTGGGGGTGAGGTGGAGAGGGGGTATTCAGGGATCTTAGTTTCTTACCCCTGGAAACAAGGGTCCCTGGTGAGGATCAGTAGAATCTCCCAAGTTTTCTTTTGGGAAGCGGGATAAAAGCCTGCTTGGAATCCCCCCAAAGCCTGACTAACCGCTTTATAAAGCCTTAGTAAGGCCACGCCCTGGACTCCTGCATCCAGTTTTGGTCCCCATCTTACAAAAAAGATGCTGAGACTTTGGAAAAAGTGCAAAGAAGAGCAACAAAGATGATTAGGGGACTGGAGGCTAAAACATATAAGGAACAGTTGCTCGAATTGGGTCTGTCTAGTTTAACGAAGAGAAGGACGAGGGGGGACAGGATAGCAGGGTTCCAATATCTCAGGGGCTGCCCCAAAGAAGAGGGAGTCAAGCTATTCTCCAAGGCGCCTGAAGGCAGGACGAGAAGCAACGGGTGGAAACTGATCAAGGACAGAAGCAACCTGGAACTAAGGAGAAACTTCCTGACAGTGAGAACAATTAACCAGTGGAACCACCTGCCTCCAGAAGCGGTGAATGCTCCAACACTGGAAGTTTTTAAGAAGAGACTGGACAGCCATTTGTCTGAAATGGTGTAGGGCAGGGGTGTCCAAACTTTTTTCAAAGAGGGCCAGATTGGATGAAGTGAACGTGCTGGAGGGCCGAACATTTTTCCAAACATTCTTTGAACCATTACAATTAAATGCAAATGAATTATTGTATGCCTCTTTCCTCTCCCTCTCTTTCCTCTTTCTCTCTCTCTCTCTTTCCTTTCCCTTTCCTCTCCCCTCTCTC
>NW_015389800.1:29571-41594 GCF_001527695.2 Protobothrops mucrosquamatus | reverse complement strand
CTCTCTCTCTCTCTCTCTCTCTCTCTCTCTCTCTCTCTCTCTCATGGGACTTGCCGGAGGGCCGTGGGAGGGCCGCATTTACATACCGCAGGGAGGGCTGTTCGAGGGCCGGATTAAACCGGGCCGCGGGCCGCAAATGGCCCGCGGGCCGGACTTTGGACATGCCTGGTGTAGGGTTTCCTGTCTGAGCAGGGGGTTGGACTCGATGACCTCCAAGCTCCCTTCCAACTTTATTATTATTATTATTATTATTATTATTATTATTATTATTATTATTATTATTATTATTATTATTATTATTATTATTATTATTATTAACCGTTGCAGGACTTGGGTTTGGCTACTCTAGAGAAAAGAAGGATTTAAGGGGGGACACGATAGCAGTATTAACAGTATTTGGGTGGTTGCTAGAAAGAAGAGGGGGGGGTTCAATTTATTTTCCAAAGCACCCGAAGGCCGGACAAGAAACGACGGACGGAAACTAACCAAGGAGAGAAGCAACCTGGAATTAAGGAGAAACTTCCTAACAGGGAGGACAATTAACCAGTGGAACAACCTGCCTCCAGAAATCGTGGGCGCTCCATCACTTTTTAAGAAGAGACTGTCTATGAAAGTTCTCGTGTCATCCAGGTATGATTGTCCCAAAGCTGCTTTTTTTTTCTTTCAGGATTTTCTTTTGTTTCTTTTGAAACACAAAGAAGATAATAATAATAATAATAATAATAATAATAATAATAATAATAATAATAATAATAATAATAATAATAATAATAATAATAATAATATAATATTATAATAATAATAATAATAATAATAATAATAATAATAATAATAATAATAATAATAATAATAATAATAATAATAATAATAATAATATAAAGTTGGAAGGGACCTTGGAGGTCATCTAGTCTGACCCCCTGCTCAGGCAGGTAACCCTATACCGTTTCGGACAAATGGCTGTCCATTCACTTCTTAAAAATTTCCAGTGTTGGTGCATTCACCGCTTCTGGAGGCAGGCTGTTCCACTGGTTAATTGTTCTAACTGTCAGGAAGTTTCTCCTTAGTTCTAGGTTGCTTCTCTCCTTGATCAGTTTCCACCCGTTGCTCCTTGTCCTGTCTTCAGGCGCTTTGGAGAAGAGCTTGACTCCCTCTTTGGGGCAGCCCCTGAGATACTGGAACGCGGCTATCATGTCCCCCGTCGTCCTTCTCTTTGTTAAACTAGACATCCCCAATTCCAGCAACCGTTCCTTATATGCTTTAGCCTCCAGTCCCCTAATCATCTTTGTTGCTCTTCTCTGCACTCTTTCTAGAGTCTCAACATCTGAGGACCTCCGTAGACATTCAGCCGGTTCGCACCACTTCGGCAGAACCGGTAGCTAATTTTTTTTGTTGCCCAGGCCCAGAACGGACTTCCGGAAGCGGCCTCCACGCAGAAGAAGGCTCCACAAACATCTGCGCTACTCAGGTGACCCTAGTTTCAACCACTCTCCAAAGGAAGGCAGAGGTGCCAGAGGTGGCACTCAGAGCCCTCTCTGTGGGCACGCGCAGCGTCGCCCCAGACCTAGGCCTTCAGCTGGGTTTTATAAAACCTTTTCGCTTTAGGCTTCTGCCGCCGTGTGCAAAAAAAAAAAAAAGGTTCAGTCAATTTCAACTTCTTGTGGGGAAAAAAAAAGATCTTGCAAAGTTGGAATTGATTGATTGAACTTTTTAGTCCCACCCAGTCTGCCGTGATCACCGCAGCCACGCTCATCCAATTGGCCGCGCCCACCCAATGGGCCACACCCACCCGGCACTTGACGATGCATAAGTAGATTTTGGATTGCAGTTTGGGCACTCGGTCTCTAAAAGGTTCGCCATCACTGGTATAGATTCTCCTGCTTGAGCAGGGGGCTGGACTAGAAGACCTCCAAGGTCCCTTCCAGAGTCTATTCTATTCTAGAGCAGGGGGCTGGACTAGAAGACCTCCAAGGTCCCTTCTAGCTCTATTCCATTCCATTCTAGAGCAGGGACTGGATTAGAAGACCTCCAAGATTCCTTCCAGATCTGTTCTGATTGATGGATGGAATCAGGACAGGCCATGGTAAGGCAAAACCCTTTTAAGTGGGGAATGGCTGAGAGCTCGCAAGGCAACTGTGGTACACCAGAACAAAGTAGAACACGTGTAGCCAGAGAACGTTTCCTCAGGAACGTTGAAGGAACCCGAGACTATCTCACCACAGTTATACGGGAAGCAGTTTGATGGTTAGCTTCCTTAGATATCGAAAGATAACCTCTATCCCAGTGGTTCTCAACCTTTTTAATGCCGCGACCCCCAACCGGTCGTAAGTCGAGGACTAAACCGGTCGTAAGTCGAGGACTACCCAACCGGTCGTAAGTCGAGGACTTTCCCTGCCCGGGAGCGCCGCGCATGCATGGTTCCGCCCCCTGCGCCGGCCGAGGCGTAGCTGGCAAGCGGCAGAGATGGAGCAGGCCGACCACCAGCTGGCCCAGCCCAAGGGAGGTAAGGCACCCGCCGGAAAAGGGGAAAAAAATGGCGGACAGCCTTGCTTGGCGACCCCCGTGAAATGGTCGATCGACCCCAAATGGGGTCGCGACCCATAGGTTGAGAACTGCTGCTATAAAAGAACGTGGTTTGGGTGGGGGAAGGGGAAAAAGACAACAGGAAAGGTTTAATCGCTTTAAACAGGTGGTAATTCGTTTTATCCCTTTTAATTGAGTCTGTCTGTGGCTTTTAGAAAGTTTTCTTTGAAAGTAAACCGGCTTAATTTAAAGCTAAAGCTTTTCGCAATTGCCGGAGCCTTTCAGTCTAGAGTTGCAACATTGTGACCCGTGACACGCCTGAGGCAGCTTAAAGAGCAAAACAAAACAAAACACCGGAGTTATTTTCTTGCTTTGCACTTGATTCCTGTGTCTTTAAGGGTACAGGGAAGGGATGGGGGGGTGCATTCTTACTATGGGTCGTGACCCATAGGTTGACCCATAGGCTGCTCTATCCCATTGCAATTCTATGGCACCATTTTATGGAGGTCACCACTGATCTTAGCCTGGGCAATGGAATGGTGGGACTTCTTCCTTCCTCCCATCCATCCATTCTCCTTCCTTCCTTGCCTCCCTCGTCTCCCTTCTTTCTCTCCTTCCTTTCTTCCTTGCTCCCTCCCTCCCAACTTTCTTTCCTCGCTTCCTCCCATCCATTCCCCTTCCTTCTGTGCCTCCCTCATCTTCCTTCTCTCCCTCCTGTCTTCCTTCCTCCATCCTTCTTTCCTTACTTCCTCCCATGCATCCATCCACTCATTTTCCTTCCTTCCTTCCTTCCTTCCTTCCTTCCTTCCTTCCTTCCTTCCTTCCTTCCTTCCTTCCTTCCTATTTTTAAATGCCCAGTTTCCAGACTGGCTCCGAGGGGCTTACCCTCAAAATAGGAATACAGTTTTTTAAATAAAGAATGGAAACCTCCAATCGCGCAACAGGCAACCACTAGGCCCCATAGCCTTGCCCAGCAGAAGGCCCAGTTGCAGAATAGGGTCCAGAAGAGGGAGGGGGGAGTCACGTGGCCCGTTGCAGGGAGGACCCATTGCAGGGGGGGTGCTGGGACCCAGGGGAGGGGGCACCCCCAAACCCCCCCAACTGCGGAGCTCCTGTAAATTCAGTAGCCACACAGGGAGGGGTCGTCAGGGTGAGCCAGAACACGCCCACTTACAGCTGATTGGCTGGAGAGGGCCAGCTCTCCTGTCTGGTTATCTGTGCTGAGGGGGAGTTTCCCCTTTTCCTGCCTTTTTTTCCCTCCTGGCCGCCCTTTTGTGCTCCGTCCATTTACCTCATGATTTACCTCATGATTTCGTCCCTAAAATAGTCTTTTTGAGGAGAAACAGCACTGTGTGTATGGAGACAGACAGACAGAGGGAGAGAGAATGAGGAGAGGGAAGGAATGAGAGAATTAGAATAGAGAGGGAGAGAAAGAATGAGGGAGAGAGTGAATGAGAAAAAGAATGATTTCCCTCATGATTTCATCCCTAAAATAGTCTTTTTGAGGAGAAACAGCACTGTGTGTCTGGAGAGAGACAGACAGAGGGAGAGAATGAAGAGAGAGAAAGAATGAGAGAGAGAATTAGAATAGAGAGGGAGAGAAAGAGAAAGAATGAATGAGAAAAAGAATGATACAGAATTAGAAGAGAATGAGAAAGAAAGAATGAGGGAGAGAATGAGAGAAAGAATTAGAGTGAATGAGTATGAAAGAATGACACGGAATTAGAAGAGAGAATGAGAAAAAGATTGAGAGTGAATGAGAAACAATGACAGAATGATACAGAATTAGAATGAGAAAAAGAATGAGAGAATGAGAAAGAGAATGAAAGAATGACAGAATTAGAAGAGAGAGAATGAGAAAAAGAAAGAATAAGAGAAACAATGAGAAGAATAAAGAAGAGAGAGAAATGTGATGGGTTACTAATAAGGGGCTATTTCTCTCCCCCCCCTCCGAATTTTAGCCAGCCGCATTCAACTCAGGTTGCTGGGGTGGAGGGTGAGAGCTGCCAAACGGCTGGGCGGAGGGTCATTCTGGACCTTTTCTTCAACCGCTTGATTTCCAGGCAGCCCGAGCACTTTCGTTTTCACTTTCCTGCTGTTTAGAGGCAGCAACTTGCTCAGCCCCTGGTGTTTGGAACATGACTCAGGTTTCCAAAGGCAAACAGACTCACTTTGGATTCCAGGAACAAACTTTTATTGAAAGAAAGCTTTTGCAAAAGCTGGTGGACCTAACTCACGAAGGAGAAAAGGCCGCACCCAAAATTTTTAAAAGCACATATTTATATCCTCACACGAAGCTGGTTCCCCCCCACCCCTATCGCACTCAACAGCCCACCGGCTTATCTCGATCAGTTAACCCCAAGCGCCTAAACGAAATAAATGTTATTCGTACCCTCCCAGGAAAAAGCCCCTTGCACCTGTTGTACCGTTTAACTATAACCTTTTGCTAGCCTAAGCTCTATTTTTATTTTTGTGTTTCCTCTGCTTGCGGTTAAGCCTAGCTTTAGTTGACCTACTTGTATAAACCACAAACAGCTATCTTGCATGTGCCAAAGCTCCTACAGTTAAAAGCTTACGTCACTCCATTTTATAACTGTTAAACTCACTCCTTAAATTTTAGCTAAGATTATTAAGATTAAATGTCCTTAAGCAATTTCTAATATATATTTACCTCTTACACTGGGATTGGAAGGGGGAGGAGGGGTGGGGATCCAGTTATGGGCAACATAAGTGGGGAAGGGTTGCAGATCGGATGGACCAGTAGCAGGGGAGAGACTGGGTGATGATAAGCAGAATAGAATTCTTTATTGGCCAACTGTGATTGGACACACAAGGAATTTGGCGTCTCCAGTGCGGAAGCTCTCCGTGTGTGTACAAGCAACGAGTGATCAGTCACGATTATCATGATGATGAGCATGATCCCCCCTGGTGATAGAAGCAAGTTGGTGAAGAGAAGCATCTGCAGGGGCGCTGAAAGATGCTAAGAGATTGGAAGTAGGACCTGATTTCCACCCAAAAGGACCCCCTTCCTGGACCCAGTGTGAAAAACTTTGGAGGAGACGCTACATTCTGACCCGCCCATTGAGTATCATCTACTGAATTCCATGTCCCCTTCCTCCAGGACAATTGGACAACATCCTCCTTCCCCTCTGCCTTGTGGGTGCATCACAGCACAGAGCTGGTTAGGCTGAGCCTCATTAGTCTCCACAAAAGACATAGATTGTTTTGTAAGAAAGGAAAGATAAGAAAATACGGATTCGCCCCAGGAAAACAGGAAGAGGTGAGTAGGAACCTCAAGGTTCCTGCCTTGATGCTCTTTGGTGCCAGTGGGAGCGAAGGAGAGTTCTTTTCAAGATTCTGTTACTATAATCTGTACCAACAAAGTCGAGTTCTAATATTACTTGCACTGATGGGTTCTTGGCCTTATCTATCTTGAAGGTGTGAAGCCCCAAAGAGCATGTCCTTCCTAAGGGACATGGCCCAGGATGGGAGAGAATTAGGCTGTGGGGCCTGTTGATAACTGGGGCGGGCGGGCAGGATTTTCCCATGCCCTTGAAGATCAAGTCCTGCCTTCCAAGGAAAGACACTGGGTTCTCGAGAGAAGGAATTGGCTAACGGGTGGTACAACCACAAATCTCTGACTCGGGTTCTGCAGAGGTCACATGGCCCGGGTTGGATTAGAACACAGAACAGAAGGACTGTAGCCTTTTGCAGAGTTGCCACCTTGCAGCAGAAGCTGAATTGGACTTTCTAGTCTCTTTTGGAAAGGGAAACAGCCAGGAGTCGTATCTTTCGTTGACGTTCATCATGTCTTCGGTGTAACAAGGAGCGTATCGGTTCGTTTCCACCAGATCATCAATCATGGTCATCAGTTGGGCTACTTGAGCCTCTCGTTCTGCCCCTTCGGCCTTGTTGTTGAAAGCCAGGCACCGGTTCCCGCGTTCAGCAACGTATTTCTTCAAGTTTTCATCACAGTCAGATATGAAGTTTTCAAGAGATTCACCTTCCAGGTTCTCTTGGTGGGTGAACAAGAGGATCGTGTAATCCTTGGCTTTCGGGCCAAAAATATCTTTGATCAGACGAGCCACGTCCTCCTCCTCTTCCTGGAGTAAATGACCAGAACGTATCACCTGCAGAATGACGTGAGGACCCGGGGAGCAAAACGTCACGCACTTGCTCACTTCTGCAACGATATCCTTGTGTGGATGTCTGGTGTGGGGAAAGCCAGGCGTATCCACAACCACAACCTTCCTGCCGTTCAGCTGCGTCTCCTCCTTTTGGCATGCCTCTGTTACTGAATCATGTGACCAGTCAGACTTGAAGACGTTGCTGCCCAGAATTGTGTTTCCCGTCGCACTTTTCCCATATCCGGATTTGCCCACCAGGACGATCCTCCGTTCAGGCCCTACAACCCAAAGGGGAGAGAAGAGAAGAAGGGGACCGGTCAGCAGCGTACAGCCACCCTAGCCTCTCCCTCCACCTGTCAATGCTGCTAATATTGAATATTCTTGCTTTGACAATATATGCAGACCTGTCTGGTATTTTTAGAGTTAAATCAGGTGACAGGGAAAGGGGAGGAGAAAATAAGGAAAGGCCGGGAAAAAAGAAACGGAAGTGAATCTTTGCCCTCCAAGTTAATTGGAAGATGTGAATCATGACCCCAAAATAGGGGAGGGGAAATGCCTGGAATGTTATGTGCAAAGGAAGGGAAATTCAGATCTTAGCATCCACCATGCTGTGCTGACACTCTGTAATACTAATAAAGGCTTTTTAGGTTAAAAAAAAATGCCTGAAAGTTCTTTGAAGTGTTTCGTCAATCAGACACATGACACCACCCAGGACAGTAGCTCCCGCCCCACTCCCCAGGGCCCAAGGCTTTACCTCGGATGCTTCCAGCCGTTTCCAGACACATGGCGCAGCACAAAACCCGGGATTTCTGCAAGAGAAGCAAAACGGAATCAGCCAAAGGAGAATGCTGCCTTGCTCGGAAGTTGCCAGGAACTCTCCTCCCCCAGAAGACACAAGCAGGAATTGTACGGGGTTTTTGTTTTAAAAAAGGGCCACCCCCTCCTCACTGCCCTTGAGGCTGACCCATCTGATCCTTCCCCCAATCCCATCCCATTCCCCTATTCATGCAGCCCTTCCACTCTTGGGATCCTGCCCTTTGGGGGTTTCAGATATCCCAAGTGTCTGGCAGCTCCCCACAGCTGGCTCCATGCTCGAAAGGGACGCTCTTCTCTGGAGCTTTAGCTGCTCCTGACTGGCCCAGGTTGTCCCTTCCTGGTCCTCCAGCAACCTTGTCAGACCCAAGCAGCTCTGACTCTTCTCCACTCCCAACTTAGCTGACTCGGATCAGACCTGGTCCCCTCCAGCAGATTTCCCGAGTGGTCCTCCCGCTCAGCCCCGTTCCTGTCTATGAAATCCCACGGGATGGACCTCACACTTGTAGTAGCTCCCTCCATTCTCCAAAACGGTCCTCGGCACCGTCTCCATCAGCTCAGAGACCTGCCTCTCCCGCTCGGCTCCCACGTCCTTGGGCGTCATGGCTGACTTCCAAACCCTGCTCGCAACCAGACAAGCATGGATTCTGGGAGTCTCTACGGTGATCCAGATATCAGGAAATTTTAAACCCTGGAGTTGGGGGTGGGGGGAGGTACCCAAGGAGGAACCCTGCAAGAGGTGTCAGACTATTATACTCCCCCCTTCCTCGTCCTCCACCCTCAAGTTACCTCTGCAGGCCTCCCTGTTGGGCAGATGCAAGTGATCGCCTCACTCCATTGACCGAGTCCGACTTGAGTTACGGCAGCGCATCGGAATTGGTACTGGAGATTTAGGTGGACGTCTTTCAGGGTGAATTGATCCTGAGGACCTTCGGCATGGAGACTTTTCCAATTCTCTCCTGCGATCCGATATTCCACCTGGTACCTGGAGACGGAAGGCTTCCCAATGGCTACGGGATCAATACTGATCTGGAAACTATTTGGGTGCACTTGCTCAACCTTGGGAGGGGGAGGTCTTCTAAGAGCAGCTTCCAGCTCCTGATGCCCCTTGAGGACCTCCCTGGTCAAGGTGATTTTTTTCCTTTCAAGCATCTTTAATGAGTCAAAGAAATTTTTCATGCTCTCGGTGCTCATTTTCCAGGACATTTCAGCAGCAGCATTATGGCTTCCTCCACTTTCTCGGTGAGCAAAGAGGGCTGAATAGTTGAATCTGAAGTGCAGAGAGGTTCCCGACTTGTCCCGAGCACACGGCAGGTCAGCCTCCTTGAGGGCCTCCAGGACAGGTGGGGTCCCCCCATCTGAAAAGGTGACCAGGAGTTGGACGTTATCCTTCATGTCTTTTCCCAACATGGAGAGCATGGAATCAAAGACGCATTTCTGGGTGTGAGTTGAATGGGTAAGGAAGGCCTGGGCCACCAAGCAGATGGCATCAATGTGGTCAATGCTCCCTGGGGTGGAGAAAAACTCCAAGAGCTGCTCGTCAACCAGTTTGTCTTGCTCTGCGTCTCTTGTGCCTCCAAATCCTGGGGTGTCGATTATTGTGAGAGAATAGGGAATTTGGAAACCCTTCTGATGGTTCACCACGTAGGCTGTGACTTCAGACGTCCTGCTTCCAGCTTCGCTTCTCTGGATGGTTTCATGAATGAATTTGTATCGGAAATTATCTTTCCACTGGACACCCAGGATATAATTGATCATCCCGTTGATCAGAGTGGTTTTCCCAGATTGTGTTGCTCCCATCACCAGGATCACTTTGTTGGGCACTTCCAAGTTCTGCTTTCCAAGCTGGTACTTGAGACAGGATGTGGAGGCATCTGAGGGAACTTTCTCCAGAGGAAGGGCAAACACTAATGTCTGTCTGTCCTCCACCATGGAGCTTTCCTGAAGGAACTGGTGGGCTAGGTTTCTTGCATCTTCTTCCTCCAGTGATGTGGAGACCTCCACCTCCTCACTGGCAACACTCGGCACTCCATTGTCACACATGGCTGACACCCGTATTCTATATGCCGTTTGGGGCTTCAGGCCTTCAATGGGGTAAAACTCAATTTTTCTCCCAGTCCTTTTTCCAGTCCATTGGTCCTTCCCATCTCCAGCCTCCACCAGTCTGTACTCCACTTTGTACTCCTTGACTACAACTCCTGAGGCAACGAAGCTGGGACTCATCCAGGCCACAGAGATGAGAGAAGATGCTACGGTGACCATTCTTAATTTCTTAGGGGGGCTGGTGGGAAGGGCCTTTATGGGTGGGCTCTGATCACTGCTTTTACTAAGGCCCAGCTTGCAACAAGCAGCATACTGGATCTGGTACTCTGTGTTTGGAGGCAGATCTTTCAGCAGGAACATCTCCCTTGCGTCCTCTGTTCTCACGTTCTTCCAGTTTTCTTCCCCTGCAATCTTGTACTCTACCAGGTAACCGGAGATGGCAGCCCTCCCATATTCAGCGGGCTGAAACTTCAGCTGAACGCTGTTGTGTCTCAGTTTGCTAATCTGTAAAGGGAGAGGTTGTGAGGGCAACTCAAAGTTCTTGCTGACCAGCTCTCCGTCTTCATAAAGGTATATTGAGGCTCCTGGTGTGTCCACATCTGGGAGTGAGGCCACGACAAAGCGGACCTTCTCATTTGATTGATTGATACTGAAAAAGTCTTGAATGGATTTGGCAGCTTGGCGAGCATTCCGGGTCCACTCCTTGTTCTCAAACCAGGCCATGCCTTTCTTCTCCCCAGGAGTGGAACTTGTGGACTTAGCTGATCTTGCCAAGAACTCTCGTAAGCGCAACAGAAACGGCTCCTCTTCATGTAAAGAAGTCAATGTAAAGGAGACAACGTATACATTCTGGGGGCGAAGAACTATCTCTTCCAGCTTGTTCTTGGATGAGATAACTTGTATTTCACTTAGAATAGTCAGATAAGATTTGACAAAGTTAATTTCACTTTCCCTGGCATCCAGAAATTCATGGAGTTTTTGGCTGTTGAAGGGCGACTGGTTGACGGACGTCAAGATGTCCACCAGGGTCCCTTCCTCCTGCCCTCCACCCCGGATGGAAGGCAACACTCTGGCCAGGTCTTTCTGGAACGTCCTCTTGTGTTGCTTGCACAGGTCCTTGAACTGTTCGATCTTCTTCTTGATCTCAGGGAAGGTGTCACAAATGGGATCCTTGGCTAGATCGTTGCTTTGCATCCAGATTTCGTTGAGTTCCTCCAAGATCTTTTCAGCATCAAAGATCACCATTTCGCTGATCTCACGGACCATCTTAGCTGCTTTGTTGTCCAGTTTGGTCAGTGGGTAGAGCCAGACCCTCATAGGCACAGCGTTCTCCCCATTATTCCCTAACATTTTCGGTAGAGTTTCATAAACTTTCATGGCATCTTGGAAAGAGACTGGATTTTTCTCCAGAGAAAAGTCTCCATGGAACTTGCAACTGAACCTCAGAGCGTTCTCTTTCTCCTCATCTTTGTGTTTGACCTCTGCTCCTCCTCCGATAGATAGTTCCTTTGTGAGTGTAGCTTGGAGACCTCCTTCTATCGTTTTTACCGTCTCCGTTGAAGAAACTTCTCGGTCAAACACGAAGAAGGCCTGGGCTCCGTAGAGGATGGCAGTGACCACATGGGTGGCCGTGCCCTGCTCAAAGACTGATGGGTGAGAGATATTCTGGGTTCCCAGGTGCTTCATTGTCAGTTGTTCATATCTGGTGGTGGTTTTGTACTGAACGGTGACTCTGGCCTGTTGCTTGGACGTCTTGGTGTCGTGAAGATACTTGGCCGAGCCTCCTAGTTCAATCAGTTCCCCCAGGAAACTGGCCTTGAGTGATGCTGAGATGTCCAGGGCGGAGGCCTTATTGTCAATGCTGTCAGACGCAATGATTTCCGATTCGGTCTTGGGCTGAGGCTTGATGGTCAGGTCCTTCTGCAGAAACTCGTAGTTCCAAAGGGTGACGCCTGCATAGAGCAAATGAAAACGGCCATGAATTGAACACGGTCTTCTAAAACAGGGCTTTTCAACCAGGGGTACGGGTACCTGGCAGGTGGTACGCGACCATCCTAGAAAAGTGGTATCAGGGGAGGGGAATGAGCTGAACCAGTGGCAGCACCGCACAAGCCTGAGCGAGAAATGGCTAGAGCTGCAGGGCTGTCAGGGCTCAGTGGAAGTGCCAGGATCAGTGCCGCTTTCCAGCTGATCGGCTCTTCTTCAGGGGCTGTCAGGGCTCAGTGGAAGCGCCAGGATCAGCGCCAGGCTCCAGCTGGATGCTCGGCGCTGATCCTGGCGCTTCTGCTGAGCCCAGAAGAAGCACCGATCAGCTGGAATGTTGCAGCATCTCCAGGGTCTTGTGATTTACATTCAGATGCTTGGCAACTGATTCATATTTATGACGGTCACAGTGTCCCAGGGTCATGTGAAG
This sequence comes from Protobothrops mucrosquamatus, assembly GCF_001527695.2. Taxonomy (NCBI): domain Eukaryota; kingdom Metazoa; phylum Chordata; class Lepidosauria; order Squamata; family Viperidae; genus Protobothrops; species Protobothrops mucrosquamatus. The sequence continues at coordinate 29,678 of NW_015389800.1, read as the reverse complement.
TGACCAAAACCTGCTGCAACCACCCAGCAGACGGGGGGGAATAAAAACCAAACACCCCCCCACCCCACCCCCGCTGCCAATCCTCAACAGAAATGCTCACAACAATG
>NW_015389800.1:16123-29059 GCF_001527695.2 Protobothrops mucrosquamatus | reverse complement strand
TAGGTAACACCCTCAGTGCTAGAAGGGAATGGGATTTGTGGAGAGAAGGAGAAGGAGAAGAACTGTGGGGTCCTTGCGCTCTCTGAGCTTGCTGGTTTTCTTGCAGACGTTTCATTATCCTCATTAGCTATCATCAGTGCTAGTAAGGAGTGATGTTTGCTGTCGGTTTATATTCTGGCATCTTGCCTGTCTGGGTGGGGGGTGGGTGGGTCGGCCTTAGGGAATCTTTGGTTGGGCTGTTTACTAAGGGCTGTTTAGCAGTTTCTTGATTGGGATCTTGCTTACTTGACTGTGGGTCTGAAGGTGACCTTGGGGTTAATCTATGCTGATCTGGGTTGCCGATTACTGGCGGAGGAGTGCTGGAATCTTTTTCTCTTGCGGGCTGGTTGGTTGTCTCTTTGGCATAGTCCAGTGATGGCGAACCTTTTAGAGACCGAGTGCCCCAAAACCGCCCCTGCTCTGCCCCGCCCTGCCCCGTCGCCACCCCGCCCACCCGCAGGGCCACTCACCACCTCCACAGCCTGCCGCAGATTGCCCAGGTGGCCCAGCAGTGCCATGGTGGCCACGCCCTCCACCTGCGCCCCACAGCATCAGCTGCGCGTGACGGGGTGTGAGGGTGGAGTCTTGTCCCTGCTGCCTGGCTGCCATGTCATTGGCTCCGCTGCTCCGCATGGGCCATGCTCGGGGGTGACTCTCCTCTAAGGGGGCTGCTGGTGAGGAGGGGGCCGTGGGGGGAGGCGGGGCTGGGGCAATGGCGCGCGTGCCCAGAGAGAGGGCTCAGTGCCGCCTCTGGCACACGTGCCACAGGTTCGCCATCACTGGCATAGTCTGTAGAAGTTGTTAATGTCTATGTGTCTATGGATGGCTGATTTGTTAAGAGGACCAGGCTTCTAGAAATTCCCCACCATTTTGGGATTTGGCCTCGTCTAGGACGGTCACATTTTCCCAATTGAAACTATGGTTAAAATTATGTCAAGCCCCTGGGCTCGACACGAACTGGTGGGGGGAAGGCACAGAGCAGCCACAGCAGCCAGCCGACATCTGTGCGCCGACCCTGTGTGCCGCCCGACGTCCGAGGACCAGCTGGGCGTCGGCGAGGCCGCCATACAGCGCAGCCGCCTCTCCCTTGTAACCGGGAGCCAGGGGAGTCCCGAAAGCCGGCTGGGCGTCAGAGACGAGCCAGCCAGACGCCGGAGTGGCCGCCTCGCATTGCGGCCGCCTCTCCGCCGGGGGGGAATTCCCGAAAGCCAGCTGGGTGGTGGAGGCGACCAACTAGGCGTCGGGGGAGACCACCTCTCGCCGCGGCTGCCTCTCCTGTGTTGCCGGTGGCCAGGGGAGGATGCCAGTCGCCGCGTGGAGCTACTTCCCAGAGGAGCCGTATGCTGTGGAGCCACGCCGGTGGCAGGGGGAGAAGCAGGACAATGACTGGTTGCCGGATAGGACAGCTGATCCTCCGGAGGCCATGTGGCTGCACTGATGCAACCGGAGGGGGGGGAGTCGGAAACTGAACTATGGCTTTTACCTGCACGGACCGGATGCTGGCTTGCTGATTGGGGTGGGGTTGGAGGGGCGGGGCACATTTATGTAAAGCACTGGGAGCAAACCATTCGCAGTGCTGACTTTCACTTTGCGTGCATTCAATTCTTGCTGGTCACTTTGTTCCTGTGTTTCTGGAGTTTGTTGGCAGCCGACAGAGGACATTTTGACAGTCTATATGTTGTGAAATTAAAGACTTTACACACCATTCCCTAAGACTGCCTCCACCCACCCAGACAGGCAAGACCCCAGAATATAAACTGACAGCAAAGCCCACTCCTTACTAGCACTGATGATGTGACACAGTTGGGTCGTGAAACGTCTCCCAAGAAAACAAGCAAGCTCAGAGAGCACCATGGAGCCCCCCCCTTTTGTAACCCCGAGCTACGAATATTCTCCTTCACTGATGCCTTGCTGTGTGCCTGGCTAAAGGTCGCGTACACATTCCCAGGCAGTAGTCCCTACTTGGCTAGCTGCTAGTAGTAGGCCAGGAGCTCAACTCTGAAGCGTCCCTGGGCTGAGCCTGTGCATTGCCTGCGTCCCTCCCTCTTTTCCTCCCGAGACCCCTTGGCCTCTCCTCCAGTTCTTACCTGGGATCAGGTCGTCATTGCGGCAGTCGTAAAGCATCCCCAGCTGGAAGGGGCGGCCCAGGGCCGGGGTCTCCATGGAGTTCTCTCCATTGGCCATGCTCAGGTCGTGTGTGTTGCTGACAATGCTGGTGCCCTGCAAGAGAGGAGAAACTTCTGGAGGAGGCCACAACTGATCGAGGACTCTCTTAAGGGGCTGCGGGATGTGGGCACTGATGTCGGTTCTGTTTCCGAAGACCAAACTTCGGAATCTCAGTGGAAAAGGGGTTTTTTTGGGGGGGAGAGGGGGTGGATGGGATTGAGGGGGGGGCACAATTCCACCTCTCCCCTTGTTTGGCTGCCTGGACAGAACTCAGCAGAAACTTCAAAACGGGAGCGACCCCCCCCTCTCCAAATTACCTGGAATATTTCCCCCCCCCAACAACACAGGTGCTTCTGTGCCACATTTGTTGCTAAGTTGCCTGCTTTTCTTTCCCCCTCCCTCCTATGACGGGATCCTGAGGCTCTCAGCAGCTAATCCATTAGCCTCCCTCCTCCCCCTCTGCCTTCCCTTACAGAAACCTGGTGGGATGAAACCCATGACTGGAATGGACTGATGGATGGATACAAATTGTTCAAAAGAACAATCTCTAAGACAGACATGTCAAACACAAGGCCCGGGGACCGGATGCGGCCCACGGAGTGGTTTCATGTGGCCCACAAAGCCATCCTGGAAACAGTGAGGGAACGGCCCCCGCTGCCTTGGCCCTGGCCCAGGCCGGCCAGGAGCCAATGTACAATTTTGTGGTGGCCATCTATGCTGAAACGCATTCAGTCTTAGCTCCACAAGGCCGTCTGGAAACAGCGAGGAACCAGCCCCTGCCGCATTGGCCCCGCCCCCTGGGTGCATGCTGGGGAGGTGTCACCCTTTGTGAGCAATGAAGAAATGGACCATGCCTTGGCGCTTGCCCCGGTCCCACCCCCTTCTGCCAGAGACCCTCAGATCTGTCCCACTCCTGCCCAGGCCCCCGTAGGCACCCTTAACGAGAACGATGTAGAGATGGCCATGCCCACCTAGTAGGCCACACCCACTCCATCCACGACCACCCAGTAGGCCGCACCCACCCTGGCCACACCCCCCCCGAGGGCAACCACAATGCTGATGCGGCCCTCAATGAAATTGAGTTTGATGCCCCTGCTCTAAGAGAACACTACATATCTACAGAAATGCACGTGATCAAAGATAAAAGCCCTCCAGAATGTATATGGGTCAATATAAAAGGGGGAAAAAATGACATTGCCATAGGTGTGTATTACAGGCCACCCAATCAATCAGAAGAAATAAATGAACTCTTTGCCAACCAGTTAACAAATGTGTGTAGGAAGCATACCACAGTAGTAATGGGAGACTTCAACTACCCAGATATCAGCTGGGAGACAAACTCTGCAGCAAGCAGGAGATCAAACAGATTCCTAACCAACCTAGACGACTGCTTTGTCATCCAAAAGGTAGAGGAGGGAACTAGAAGTAAAGCCATACTGGACTTAATTCTTACTAATAGAGAAGAAGTGATAGAGGGAGTTGAAGTTGCCGGAACCTGGGGTGAAAGTGACTACGTTATACTGGAATTCAATATAATGCAAAGACAAGCAATAGAAAATAATCCAACCATGTCTTAAACGTAATCAGAGCTGACTTTAACAAACTCAGAGAGAACCTAAGAACAATTCCATGGATGAAAATCCTAAAGGGGAAAACAACTCAAGAAGTGTGGGAAACTCTGAAAAATGCGATCATAAAAGCCCAGTCCAGTACAATACCACTGAAAAAGAAAAACAAAGAAATCCAAGAAGAAACCAGCACGATTGCACAAAGATCTCTCTGACAAATTAAAAGACAAAAAGGACAAGTACAAAAAAATGGAAAGAGGGACGCATAACTAAGGCTGATTATCAGCAGAGAACATGCAAAGATGAAGTCAGGAAAGCAAAGGATCAGAATGAACAAAGACTTGCAACAGAAGTCAAGGATAATAATAATAAAAAATATTTCAACATATTAATAACAAGAAAAAAGTCAAGGACACTGTAGGCCCACTAAAGAGAGAAGATGGCAAGGAAATAACAGGCAACAGGGAGAAAGCAGAGCTGATTAACTCATACTTTACATCAGTCTTCACAAAAAAAAGAAATTATAATCTAACATACCAAAAAAACTACTCCAAAAGACAAACTAGAAATACAAATTAAAATAAGCAAGAAAATGGTAAGAGAACACCTACCCAATCTTGACGAATACAGATTAACCCGACAGATTACATCCCAGAGTTCTGAAAGAGCTGGCAGATGTTATCTCAGAACCACTGAGGATTGGAAAAGGGCTGAACTGGTTCCCATCTTCAAGAAAGGGAAAAAAAAAAAACCCAGACCCAGGAAACTACAGATCAATCAGTCTAACATCAATACCCGGGAAGATTTCCTGGAAAAGATAATCAAAACACAGATCTGCGAACAACTAGAAGCAAACAAAGTTATAACCGGTAGCCGGCACGGGTTTGTTAAAAACAGATCATGCCAAACCAATCCTATTTCATTCTTTGATCAACTAGTAGACCAGCGAAATGATTTCAGTAAGGCATTTGACAAAGTAGACCACAACCTACTTCTTGGTAAACTAGAAAAAAGTGGAACACACAACATCGGCACCAGATAGATTTGTATCTGGCTGACAAACTGTACTCAACAAGTTGTGTTGTTCGTCCATCGATTTCGACGAAGACCTTGACATCTTATGGATTATGGGCCATCAGCGGTGTGTCCGTAGATGGCTGATAAGACCGATGTTAGCACGGAATGTTCTGCCACGTACTGAACAGAGAAATGTGGACACTATTGCTTCAGCATTTGCAGCTCTGGCTTTACGCAGTGCTCGCTTCTCTTGTGCCAAGACTACTCAACAAGTAGTCCTCAATGCTATTACATCCACTACATGCTACATCCACATGGAGAGAAGTAAACTGGGGTACCACAAGGCTCCGTCTTAGGCCCAGGACTCTTCAATATCTTCATAAATGACTCAGACGAGGGGATAGGAGGGGAACTCGTCAAATTTGCAGATGACACTAAACTGGCAGGAGTAGCCAACACCCCAGAAGACAAGCTCAGGGTCCAAAAAACTCTTGACAAATTTGAACAATGGGCCCTATCCAACATGAATTTTAATGTGGAGAAAAACAAAGTTGCACATTTAGACAGGAAAAAAACCAAAGGTACAAGTACACATTAGGCGAGACCTGACTCAAAAACAACAACTGTGAGAGGGACCTCGGAGTCCTAGTGGACGAGCACTTAACCATGAGCCAGCAGTGTGCAGCAACAGCCAAAAAAGCTAATACAATTCTGGGTTGTATAAACAGAGGCATAGAATCAAGATCACGTGAGGTATTAGTACCGGTCTATAAAACCCTAGTAAGACCACACCTGGAATACTGCAGCCAATTTTGGTGACCATATCACAAAAAAAGATGTTGAGACTTTGGAAAAAGTTCAGAGAAGAGCAACTAAGAGGATCCAAGGAGACTAAAACATAGGAGGAATGGCTGCAGGACTTCAATCACTCAGAATAGAGCTGAAGGGACCGTGGAGGTCTTCTAGTCCAGCCCCCTGCTCAAGCAGGAGTCTGTATATCATTTCAGACAAGTGGCTGTCCAGTCTCTTCTGAAAAACCTCGAGTGATGAAGCACCCACAACCTCTGAAGGCAAGCTGTCTCATCGGTTAATTGTTCTCACTATTAGGAAGTTTCTCCTTAAACTTGGGTTTGGCTAGTAGTCTAAAGAAAAGAAGAAATAGGGGTGACATGATAGCAGTCTTCCAGTATTTGAGGGGGTACCCCAAAGGAGAGGAGGGGTCAACTTATTTTCCAAGGCACCAGAATGCAGGACAAGAACGGATGGAATTACTTAGAATGGTAGGGAATGATTGGCAATTAAAATCGTTAGCCGAGTTAAAGCAAGAAAATATTGTACAGTCTTGGTTTCAGTATACTCAATGGTTGGTTAGGTGGAAGTTAGATCAAAAGGTTGGTATTACATTAATGGATGAGAATTTGGTAAAACAGATTAGAGATCAAAATCGAGCGCATATAAAGAGAATTTATAATGCTTTAATAGAGATGGATTCGGAAATGGAATTAGTTAAAGATTGTATGGTAAAGTGGGCTCAAAATATTCAAGAACCGATTCCACTGGATATATGGGAGATAATTTGGGTTAGAAATGTAAAATTTACCCAAGCCCAAAATTTAAGAGAAAATTTTTACAAAATGTTTTATAGATGGCATCTGGATCCTAAAAAGTTGTCTTGTATGTATCCTAATTTACAGCCCAAATGTTGGAGATGTGGTAGCTTGGATGCTACTTATTTTCATATCTGGTGGACTTGTAGAAATATAAAAGCTTTTTGGATCAAGATTTGGTGGAACATTCAAAATATTTTTAAGAAAAAGATAAAGTTTACTCCACAATTATTTTTGCTGGGTGTTATTATAGATTGGGATATTAAAGAAACTAATTTGATGTTGAATTTGATAACAGCTGCAAGGTTATTAGTAGGGCAATATTGGAAGAAGGATTGCTTGCCCACTATAGAAGAATGGACGCTTAAAGTGTCAAATTTAGCAGAAATGGCTAAGATTTCTGCCTATTTGAAGGATCATTCACAAGAAAGATACATTTCGGTTTGGAGAAGATGGATAGATTATATTCAGAACAAATATGGGACTAAAAAGTTCCATTTAGCCTATGAGTAAATTTTAGAGTATTATTAGTATTAATAGTTTATTATAGTGAAATTTTTGTTAGTTTTAATTATATGATATTATTATTACTTTTAGTATTAGTATTGTTTAACAATATGGACATTCTATTGTTTAATAATTAGGATACTAATTTGTTTATGTTTTAATTATTATTATTATATTTATCTTAAAGGGGAGTTAAAGCACATTATGGACTTGGTTATTTATATAGTTGGTTAATGTTAGTTAGATTATGATTATTATATTTGTAACCCTGTATTTAGCTCTGGGGGAGGGAGAGGGGGGGATTAGGGTGGGTGGGTTTAGGGGTTTATATTGTAATTTTTATAAAACTTTTCAATAAAAAATAATAATAATAATAATAAAAAAGAACGGATGGAAATTAATCAAAGAGAGAAGCAACCTGTAATTAAGAAGAAACTTCCTAACAGTGAAAACAATTAATCAGTGGAACAGCTTGCCTTCAGAAATCGTGGGCGCTCCATCACTGGAGGTTTTTAAGAAGATACTGAACAGTCACTTGTCTGAGATGATATAGGGCAGGGGTCTTCAAACTTGGCCCTTTTATGACTTGTGGACTTCAACTTCCAGAATTCCTCAGCCAATGTGCCTATCTGAGGAATTCTGGGAGTTGAAGTCCCCAAGTCATAAAAGGACCAAGTTTGAAGACCCCCGGTATAGGGGTCTCCTGCTTGAGGAGGGGCTGGACTAGAAGACCTCCAAGGTCCCTTCCAGCTCTATTCTATTCAGATGTTCAGGAGAAGCCTTGGTCTCGCTCAGCTCCACTCCGCTGCCAACTTGGGGGTCTTGGCGCTTCTGGGGGCCTCACCTGGTTGGAAGGATCAGGAATCCCCAGTGGATGGTGGATCTGCTCCTCTCCTTTGCTTCTTCTCTGCTAGATCTCCTCATCTGTGGAATCGCTGGAGGAATATATGTTGGGAACAGAGTGCAGAGCTTATAAAACCCTTTGAAGCAGCCACATTTCCTGCCACAAGATTGCATCTCTTTCCCTCAGGACTCACTCTGCCTTTCCCTCAGGGCTCTCTCTCTCTCTCTCTCTCTACCTTTACCTCACTCTTCTCTCTACCTTTCCCTCACAACTCTCTTTTGCTCTACCTTTTCCTCAGGCCTCTCTCTACTTTTCCCTCAGTGATCGCGCTTTCTGTATCTTTCCCTCACGCCTATGTTTCTACCTTTCCCTCAGGCCTCTCTTTCTATCTTTCCCTCAGCCCTCTCTGTCACTCTACCTTTCCCTCAGACCTCTCTACCTTTCCCCCAGCCCCCCTCCCTTTCCCTCAGGCTACCTTTCCCTCAGGTTTTTCTCTCAATCTTTCCCTCACGCCTCTTTCTCTCTACATTTTCCTCAGGCCCCTCTCTCTCTTTACCTTTCCCTCAGACCTCTTTCTCTACCTTTCCCTCAGGCCTTTCTTTCTCTCTACCTTTCCCTCACGCCTCTTTGTCACTCTACTTTTCCCTCAGACCTCTCTCTCTACCTTTCCCTCAGGCCTCTCTTTTTTTCTACCTTTCCCTCACTCTCTCTACCTTTCCCTCAGCCCTCTCTCTCTACCTTTCCCTCAGGCCTCTCTCACTCTTTGCCTTTCCCACAGGACTGTCTCTCTAACTTCCCCTCACGTCTCTCTGTCACTGTAACTTTCCCTCAGACCTCTCTCTCAACCTTTCCCTCATGCCTCTTTCTTTCTACCTTTCCCTCATACCTCTCTCTACCTTTCCCTCACAACTCTCTTATCTCTACCTTTCCCTCAGGCCACTAACTCTCTAACTTTCTCTCAGGCCTCTTTATCTTTCCCTCAGGTCTCTCTCTCTACCTTTTCCTCAGGCTTCTGTGTGACTCTACCTTTCCCTCAGGCCTCTCTCTCTACCTTTCCCTCAGGCTTTTCTCTCAATCTTTCCCTCAGGCCTCTCTTTCCCTCTATCTTTCCCTCATGCCTCTCTTTCTCTCTACATTTTCCTCAGGCCCCTCTCTATCTTTCCCTTTCCCTCAGGCCTCTCTTTCTCTCTACCTTTCCCTCAGGCCCTTCTCTCTCTCTCTACCTTTCCCTCACACCTCTCTTTCTCTCTACCTTTCCCTCACGCCTCTCTGTCACTCTACCTTTCCCCCAGACCTCTCTCTCGACCTTTCCCTCATGCCTCTTTCTTTCTACTTTTCCCTCATACCTCTCTCTACCTTTTCCTCAGGCCTCTCTCTCTATCTTTCCCTCAGGGCTCTCTCACTCTTTGCCTTTCCCACAGGACTGTCTCTCTAACTTTCCCTCACGTCTCTCTGTAACTCTAACTTTCCCTCAGATCTCTCTCTCTCTCTCTCGGCCTTTCCCTCATGCCTCTTTCTTTCTACCTTTCCCTCACACCTCTCTCTACCTTTCCCTCACAACTCTCTTATCTCTACCTTTCCCTCATACCTCTCTCTACCTTTTCCTCAGGCCTCTCTCTCTATCTTTCCCTCAGGGCTCTCTTTCTCTACATTTCCCTCAGGCCCCCCTCTCTCTCTGTACCTTTCCCTCAGGCCTCTCTCTCTCTCTGTACCTTTCCCTCAGGCCTCTCTCTCTTTCTCTCTACCTTTCCCTCAGGCCTCTTTCTCTCTACCTTTCCCTCAGGCCTCTCTCCCGTTCCCTCAGGCCTCTCTCTTTACCTTTTCATCAAGCCTCTCTCTCTCTCTACCTTTCCCTCATGCCTCTTTCTTTCTACCTTTCTCTCACACCTCTCTCTACCTTTCCCTCACATCTCTACCTTTCCCTCATACCTCTCTCTACCTTTTCCTCAGGCCTCCCTCTCTATCTTTCCCTCAGGGCTCTCTTTCTCTACGTTTCCCTCAGGCCCCTCTCTCTCTGTGTACCTTTCCCTCAGGCCTCTCTCTCTCTGTACCTTTCCCTCAGGCCTCTCTCTCTTTCTCTCTACCTTTCCCTCAGGCCTCTTTCTCTCTACGTTTCCCTCAGGCCTCTTTCTCTCTACCTTTCCCTCAGGCCTCTCTCTCTTTCTCTCTACCTTTCCCTCAGGCCTCTTTCTCTCTACGTTTCCCTCAGGCCTCTTTCTCTCTACATTTTCCCTCAGGCCTCTCTCTCTTTCTCTACCTTTCTCTCAGGCCACTAACTCTCTAACTTTCTCTCAGGCCTCTCTCTATCTTTCCCTCAGGCCTCTCTCTGTCTCTACCTTTTCCTTGGGCCTCTCTGTCACTACCTTGCCCTGACGCATCTCTTTCTCTCTACCTTTCTCTTGGGGCTCTCTCTCTCTCTCTCTCGCTCTCTCTCTCTCTCTCTCATGCCTCTCTCTCTCTCTCTCCCTTTCCCTCATGCCTCTCTCCCTTTCCCTCATGCATCTCTGTCACTCTACCTTTCCCTCACGCATCTCTTTCTTTCTACCTGTCCCTCAGGGCTCTTTATCTTTCCCTCAGGCCTCTCTCTCTACCTTTCCCTCAGGTTTCTCTCTCTCTCTATCTTTCCCTCAGGCCGCTCTACCTTTCCCTCAGGCCTCTCTGTCACTCTACCTTTCCCTGACACATCTCTTTCTCTCTACATTTCCCTCAGGAAATCTCTCTTTTTCCACATTTCCCTTAGGCTTCTCTCTATCTTTCCCTCATGGCTCTATTCCCCCCCCCTACCAAATGCAGAGAAAAAAATTAATACAAATCTTTTGCTTTTAAGGAAATAAAATAGCCCTCAAAGCATAAAGCAGAAGAAAAATGGCATAAAATGTTCTTGAAAAATTAAATTGGGGCTTCCTCCTGATGTAGTAACTTACTAGAGAAATGTTGCAAGGATCTGCCTTCCTCTCTCTACCTTTCCCACAAGCCTCCATCTCTCTTTCCCTCAGGTCTCTCTCTCTCTCTCTCTCTCTCTCTCTCTCTCCCTCTCTCTCTCTCTCTCTCTCTCTCTTCAGGGCTCTCTCTTTTTCCACCTTTCCCTCAGGCCTCTCTCTCTCTACCTTTCCCTCAGGCCTCTCTGTCATTCTACCTTTCCCTGACTCATCTCTTTCTCGCTACCTTATCCTTGGGGCTCTCACTCTCTCTACCTTTCCCTTAGGCCCTTCTCTCTTTTTCTACTTTTCCCCCAGGCCTCTCTCTCTCTCTCTACCTTTTCCTCAGACCTCTCTTCCTTTCCCTCATGCCTCTCTGTCACTCTACCTTTCCCTGACGCATCTCTTTCTCTCTACCTTTCCCTCGGGCCTCTCTCCACCTTTCCCTCAGGCCTCTATCTCTCTACCTTTCCCTCAGGCTTCTCTACCTTTCTCTCAGGCCTCTCTTTCTCTCTAGCTTTCCCTCAGGGCTCTCTCTCCCTTTCCCTCAGGCCTCTCTGTCTCTCTACTGTTCCCTCAGGCCTCTCTTTCTCTCTACCTTTCCTTCAGGGCTCTCTTTCTTTTTCCACCTTTCCCTCAGGCCTGTCTCTCTCTCTACCTTTCCTTCAGGCCTCTCTCTCTCTACCTTTCCCTCACGCCTCTCTTATCTTTCCCTCATGCCTCTCTGTCACTCTACCTTTCTCTGACGCATCTCTTTCTCTACCTTTCCCTTGTCTCTCTCTCTCTCTCTCTCTCTCTCTCTCTCTCTCTCTCTCTCTCTCCCTTTCCCTCATGCCTCTCTACCTTTCCCTTAGTTCTCTCTCTCTCTTTTTCTGCCTTTCTCTTAGGCCTCTCTCTCTCTCTCCCTTTCCCTCAGACTTCTCTCTCTCCGCTTCCCTCAGGCCTCTCTCTCTCTTTCCCTTTCCCTCTGGTTTCTCTCTCTCTAAATTTTCTGGATTTCTTCCACAGCTAAAGGTTGAAGAAAGAAAAAAGAAGTAATTTGTCTTGTGTTAGATAGACTATACTTGTCCATGGAGGATCTTTCAAAGATTGTCAAATCTTACTTTCTCCTCTCCCCTTTCATCCTCATTAAATGCCATGTTAAGGGATAAAAAATGTAACCCAATAAACTTGACACATTCAGGATTTTAAAAGCAAAAGCACACAGGCTTCACTGGCCATCAGTGAGCCAACATTTCAGGAATGCCTTTTTGTCTCAGGTAGAGGAGAAAGATATCTCTCCTGGGGCAGCGGAGCAAAAAAGCAAGAGGATAGCTGAGAAGACAAAAGATTGCCTCCCTGTCCCCCCCCCTCCACCAAATAATGCAGAGAGAAAAATTTTTTGATACAAATCTTGCTTTTGGGGAAATAAAATAGCCCTCAAAGCATAAAGCAGAAGGAAAATGGCATAACGTTTTCTTGAAAAATTATGTTGGGGCTTTCTCCTGATGTAGTAACTTACTAGAAATATCATGTTGCAAGCATCTGTCTAGGTCTGGTTCCCAACCTTTTCTATACCCCGCAACCCTAGAATGCTTCTGATATATTCTCACGCCCCTTACAAAAGTTCAAAATAACCGCTACGAATTATGCATATACACTATAATTTTGAAAACCCAAGCTTTCGCGCCCCCTGGAATATCATCTCACATCCCTAGTTGGGAACCCTTGGCCTAGATCAGGGGTAGGCAACCTTGGCTCTTTTATGACGTGTGCACTTCAACTCCCAGAATTCCTGAGCCAGCATGGGGAAACTTTGGCCACTTCATGACTGGTGGACTTCAACTCCCAGAATTCCTGAGCCAGCATGGGGGAACTATGGCCCCCTTGATGACTTGTGGACTTCAATTCCCAGAATTCCTGAGCCAGCAGGACTCAGCTTGGAAACCTCTCCCTTTCCCCTCAGCATGGCTGGCTCAGGAATTCTGGGAGCTGAAGTCCACGAGTCATAAAAGAGCCAAGGTTGCCTACCCCTCGCCTAGGTGATGCCAACAGGTTTTCCATGGGAATAGATGCAAACATGGCTTACCAAAGATAGATAGATAGATAGATAATTTAATTTGTATACCGCCCTTCTCCCATAGGACTCAGGGCGGTTCACAGCATATTAAAAACAAATAGTATACACAAAATACAAAAAATACAAAATACAAAAATACAGAAATACAAAAAATAAACCCCGATAAAAGCCGAATTAAAACCAAATATTACCAGCTGTGTTTCCGATTAAA